>NC_056436.1:53499473-53516501 GCF_018296145.1 Oncorhynchus tshawytscha
GATTTGATTTAAAGTACTCAGGAAATAGTAGGAGAAATTCCTCTCAGGAAAACAAGCAACATTTACAATGACAGACAAAGGCAAATGACAGAGGGAATATATATACAGTGATAGGGTGGGGATTGGAACCAGGACTGTGTAATGGTGACGAGACAAGTCCGGTGTTCATGAGTGAAGGGGGTTCGGCAGCAGCTGGAAGTTTGGCGATGCCGACTGCCAGAGCTGGACAGGAGGGGGAGCCAAAGCGAAGGCTGGTGTAACAACATGTCATCTCCAAAGAAAGGAATTGCATTCATTTTGGGCTGATAAAATTCCTGTGGTATTGTCACAGGCTTGTTCTATCCAAACGGGGCAGTACCTTCGCTCCTGTCACACTGCTTAACTTTAAATCAAATTAAATGTTATTGGTCACATGGGCTGAGTACAACAGATGTAGACTTTATCGTAAAATGCTTACTTACGAACCCATTCCCAACAATGCAGAGTTAAATAGGAAGACAAATATTTGCTAAATAAAAAAGGAAATAGTAACACAATAAAACAAAACTATTATGAAGCTATTTACAAGGCACATCAGTACCAAGTCAGTGTACATGGGTATGAGGTAATTGAGGTAATTCAGTATGTACATGTAGGTAGGGGTAATAGTGATGAGGGAATCAGGATATATAATGAACAGAGCAGCAGTGTATGTGTGAAAGTGTGTCTGTCTGAGAGTGTGTGTGGCGTCAATATTCATGTGTGTAAGGATCTGATTAGAGCACTGATTTTGCTTTTGGGTCCTTGTCTCTAACTGACATTGTGCACGACTTACTAAAACTGTTGTTACACAAATGTTTTCATTATTTTATTTTGTTAGGAGTATTTTGCTCTTATTGTAGTACTATAGCCCACTTCTGACCGATCACATTGTACAGAGTCTGAGTGGTGCAAAGGTCTAAGACACTGCATAGCAATGCAAGCTGTGTTGCTATGGATGCTGGTTCAATACCTGTGATGGCCTTGACTGGGAGACCCATGAGATGATTGTAGCTTTTTGGTTTCTCTCCCTCTAAAACATAAATAAAACATAAATAAATCACGTCTCACCCCATGTTCAGGAATGGCCTTTTCTCGCTAATTTTACGTTATTTGAAAATGAAATCATCTCCAAATATTGTTATTTTTTTAACAAAATGATTATTGTTATTATTCATTTAGAATGATATAAAATCCCCTTGGATTTCCTCACAGATATATTATAAACCCTGAACCCTGTTATTAGCAGGACAATATACTGTATATTGGTCATGGTTCCCGAGTGGCACAACGGGATTGCCTTGCAGTTCTCCAGCTGTATCCACTGAAAGCGCGCAAGGTTCAAGGCACGAGAGCAGGGGGAACAGTATAGGCCGCAGAACAGTGCACAGAAGACAGACTTAGCCTTAGCCCATGGGGAACGGGGGGGAGTGGGCCATAATGGAGTAGAAACACCATCAAATTAATCAAATTAATTAAGCAACATTTCTTAAAGTCATGTTAAAGTATTCTCCATAGTTATATACTTGAAAATGTTTCAACTGACCAATTTGGCAGTAATTTGTGCAGCAATGCAGTGCTTCATTGCATCATACACTGCTGCCATCTGGTGGCCAAATCTAAATTCCGCCTAAACTCCTATGTGATTTAATGGACATTTTTCTATTGCATTTCAAAGACTATCTAATTAAAAAAAATAGAAAACGTGTTTTTTTGGTTTGTATTTCATTTTAACCAGATCGAATGTGTTATATTCTCCTACATTAATTTCACATTTACACAAACTTCTAAGAGGTTCCTTTCAAATGTTATCAAGAATATGCATATCCTCGCTTCAGCTCCCGAGCTAGAGGCAATTATGCAAAAATTGAAAAAAAGGGTCCGATCCTCAAGAATAGTCTGATGGGTGACAAAATTAGCCCATCAATTGTGAATGATGCCCAGCATAAGAAACATTTTTTTGACAGCTTTTTTAAAGTCATAGTCACACACCTTATGTAGCCTAGGCCATAGGCCTGTGTGTTTTAATAAGGTTTCTATCACAACTAAATCAGCCAAATAACTTCTTAAAATTAAGCACATTAAAACTTCTTTGGGGTAGGGGGCAGTATTTTCACATCCGGATGAAAAGCGTGCCCAGAGTAAACTTTCTGCTACTCAGGCCCCGATGCTAGGATATGCATATAATTATATGCATATTGTTAGTAGATGTGGATAGAAAACACTGAAGTTTTTAAAACTGTGTGAACGATGTCTGTGAGTATAACAGAACTCATATGGCAAGAAAAAAAATGAGAAAGAAATCCAAATCTGAGGTTTGTAGGTTTTCAAGTCTTAGCCTATCCAATATAGTGTCTGTGGGGTCATATTGCACTTCCTAAGCCTTGCACTAGGTGTGTGTCAACATTCTTTAGAATGTTCACAGGCTTCTACTGTGAAGTGGTAGAGCATGAAAGCTGATTGGGTCATGGGTCTACCAGAAGGCCATGTGCTCAGTCAGCTTTTCAACTTTTTTGACTTTATCTGGACCTAGTGCCTTCGCATTTGGATTACTGTACTAAATGTGCGAACAAAAAGGAGGTATTTGGACATAAATTATGGACTTTATCGAACAGAACTAACATTTATTGTGGAACTTGGATTCCTGGGAGTGCATTCTGATGAAGATCATCAAAGGTAAGTGAATATTTATAATGCTATTTCGGACTTTTGTTGACTCCATAACATGGCGGGTATCTGTATTGTTTGTTTTGGTCTCTGATCGCTGTCATCAGATTATTCCATGGTGTGCTTTTTCGGTAAAGCTTTTTTTAAATCTGACAGAGCAGTTAAAACCTCTTGAGGATAGGGGAGACGCTAGCGTCTCAACTGGCCAATTTCCAGGGAAATGCAGAGTGCCAGATTCAAATAAAATGCTATAAAATTCAAACTTTCATAAAATCACACATGTAAGATATTAAATTAAAGCTACACTCGTTGTGAATCCAGCCAACATGTCAGATTTAAAAAATGCTTTTTGGCGAAAGCATATGAAGCTATTATCTGATAGCCTGCAGCCATCCTCACCAGCAGTAAACAAAGGGGCTAGCGTAGCAGGCGCTACACAAAACGCTGAAATAAAATATACATTACCTTTGACGAGCTTCTTTTGTTGGCACTCTAATATGTCCCGTAACCATCACAATTGGTCCTTTTGTATGATTAATTCCGTCCATATATATCGAAAATGTCCGTTTATAAAGCGCATTTGATCCATAACAAAACAGCTTAGAAAAACGCAACGTCACTACAAAATATTTCAAAAGTTGCCTATAAACTTTGCCAAAATATTTCAAACTACTTTTGTAATACAACGTTAGGTATTTTTAAACGTTAATAATCGATCAAATTGTAGACGGGGCAAACTGTATTCAAAACATGAACAAAAAGAAAAAAGCTCTGCTCTTCACGTCTTGTGCAACTCACAAATGTGTCCCCTGTTCAGAGTTGGCCTACTTCCTGTTAAGACAAAGAAATAACCTCAGCCATATTTCAAACACTGGCGACATCGTGTAGAAGAGGTAGGAACTGAAAGTATGTTCCTATTAAATTCCCAATGGCAAAGACAATATAGGGAAAAGAGATGGAAAAAATATATATAATTCTGAACAGTTAGTCCTCTGGGTTTTGCCTGCTACATAAGTTCTGTTATACTCACAGACATGATTCAGTTTTAGAAACTTCAGTGTGTTTTCTATCCAAATCTATGAATAATATGCATATCTTATATTCTTGGCATGAGTAGCAGGAAGTTGAAATTGGGCACGCTATTTATCCAAAAGTGAAAATTCTGCCCCCTAGCTTTAAGAGGATAAATCTTCTTAAGCCTATGGGTTCCCCTACAGGAACTCCACCCCCCCGTTCAGCTGAAACGGTGGCACAGGGAATGCAAAAATATTCTTAGAAATATTTAACCTCCACACATTAACATGTCCAATACCTCAAATGAAAGATAAACACCTTGTTCATCTACCCAGCGTGTCAGATTTTTAAAATGTTTTACGGCGAAAACACAGCATATATTTATGTTAGACCACCACCAAAACAAAGAAAAAACGTAGCCATTTTGTCCATCAAAAGATAAAATGACAAAAGCGCAGGATTTTTCAAAAAGCATTCACTAACCTCTTGAAAATCTTCATCAGATGACAGTCATATGACATGTTCCACAGTACATGTATGTTTTGTTCGATAATATGCATTTTATATCCATAAATCTCGGTTTACATTGATGCCATGTTCAGAAAATTCTCCAAAATGTCCGGAGGAATTATAGAAAGCTACCCCAGATAACAGAAATACTCATCATAAACTTTAACTAAAGATACATGTTCTACATATAATTAAAAAGATACACTGGTTCTTAATGCAACCGCTGTGTCACTTTTTTTACGTTATGGAAAAAGCCTAACATTGCAATAATCTGAGACGGCGCTCAGACGTAACAATATTTCTCCGCTATGTTGGAGTCAACAGAAATACAAAATTACAACATAAATATTCTCTTACCTTTGATGATCTTCCATCAGAATGTAGTGCAAGGAGTCCTAGTTCAACAATAAATCGTTTTGTTTCATAATGTTCAATTCTAGTGTCCAAGTAGCAGCATTTGCTACCACTTTCAGCTCAAATGCCCCAAAAATGACTTCTGGTCCAGGATAACTTTGCATCAAAACTTCCAAATTACATATTACAGGTCGACGAAAATGGTCAAACTAAGTGCAGAATCAATCTTCAGGATGTTATGATCATACAGATCGAATAGCATTCCAACCGGGCCATTCATGTTCATCTGGGGCTGATTGGAACAGACGAAGCACATGGAAATCTTTTGCGACACTTAGTACTTTCCTTCCCATTAGGTCAAAGTTCACAGCAAATGCTCCATTACACTTTCTACTGAATGAGGACATCTAGTGGAAGACATAGGAAGTGTTTCCAGATCCATAAGTTGTTGGGAAGGGAGGGGGCGATGACGTCAGGATTTCAAAACTGGAATATTGCCTGCCCTGTGAGTTCTGTTATACTCACATACATAATTCAAACGGTTTTAGTTTTCTATCCAATATTAATAATAATATGCATATATTAGCAATTTAGGACAGATTTTGATGCAGTTCACTATGGGCACGCAATTCATCCAAAGGGGAAATACTGCCCCCTATCTCTAACAGGTTTTAACTGACTTGCCTAGTTAAATAAAGGTAAAATAAAAAATAAATAAAGTACTCCAAGTAGGTCAGAGTAGGCAGCTTGGACTGATGTTCTTCAATCACAATTGGCGGTTACATAATTATGCAGCATTCACTTCCCCTCGCTCATCAACTCCCACATCATACTACTTCATTTATTTAATCTGTTATATGTGTAAAATTAAAATTATCAGGGTGATTATCAACTGGGCACTTTCAAATGTTGGGTGAAGAACTGGCAACAGTGGAAAACCATTCAAAAAATGACATGCCCTTCTAAAACTGGTTATAAGTAAATGTTCTATTTGTGATATTAAGATTCTAACAACGACAGTGTGTTGTATCAACTTATTTAAGAAACATCAAGGGCGGTGGGGGCATGAAAAATAAAATGGCAGAGTAATAAAAAATGACATTCATGAGCTGTCCAAATGACTGCTTTAACGGTTGTATTGTTAATCTGTGTCCAGGAAATGGCCCCTGTGTGTGTGGTTTATTCTCTTAAAAAATGGCTGGATTAGTTACTGTTAGAACATTCATGGTGATCAAGCAAACCATTATGCTACAAAAGTTCTAATGGTTTCAATGTCACGGTCTCTAAGGGTCTTCAATTGTATAAGTCCCAAACACACACTGTAACGTTTTTTGCAATGGTAATGGTATATGGTTGGGTTTAATGGTAAATGTCAATAATTACAATATATATAGAGCAGTTTCATACACAAATTATTGAAAAACATAAGACTGCCATGCAATGTAATATTTTATTAGGATTGTCACAACATTTTAGTCCCTGTCCCATTTCACCATCAAAGTATTGGGCTGGTAAAAAAAAATCTTCATATGAGAATTGCTTAGGGATAGCCCTCGCAGAGTGGACACTTGTTGGACTATTCATGGAGAGTTGGGTTGATGTATTAGATTTCTAAGAGATGGACAAACTGAATTGCTTTCATGGAGGACTGGCTTGAATTGTGAGAATGACCACACAATTTATTTTCATAATGAGCCAAATCTTTTGTTTTTTCTACTCAAAGTTGTAAAAATAAAGGCTGTGATCTATTCAATAAACACAAGAGATCAGCAGAATGGATAAAAGGGTCCGACGGTATATTAAGAACAGCGGCATCGGGTGGTCAAAACATGGTACTTTCACACTACTTCATGGTAAATAACAAAAGCAACTTCAATAACAAATGTATCTGACCAAGGCCAAAAAAAGACATCAGCAGATTCACAGGGAATACATTACACAGTATGAAGAAGCAATACTCCAAACCACATACTACTTGTCAAGTAGTCATGCTAAACACATTCTTCGCACGCTTTGAGGATAACACAGTGCCTCCTCTGCTACCAAGGACTGTGGGCTGACTACTTGTCAAACAGATCATTTATACTGTATACTGGTTGTTAGAGTGGGGTGTGGGGGTCCATAGTTGGCTTTTGGATTTTTGAAGTCATTATTTATTGGTAGGAAGAAGTTTGGTCCTAATCGGATTTTGGATACTATATTTATTGAATATTATCTGAATCCTATAAATGGAAGTGGCCAATTTGGGTGCAATAAATTAGCCTAATTTCTCTGAGATCAAATTATATTTCAACAAAATAATGTTTTAGGAATGCTACTCGTGTCTATTACTAACTACATAAACGATTTAAGAATAATCTGAGATGGTGGTTGTAGAAATCCTATTTCGTGTTCTTTTTGAATGTGGAATGACCCCACAGGGTATTACCCCTACTACCAAACACTTTGATACCAACCTTCACTGCCACCATTTTCTGCAACTGAAAGAGTACATTTGTGGGGTTGTGTGTTCTGTTGTGTTGTGTGTTGGTTTTAAACCATTCGCTGTGGCAGGGATGGACCGTGTACCGTGCTATATTTGGAACCATTTGAGTAGAGCACAAACAGAGAAAGCCCTGAATGCAGAGTATTATGTGTCTCCAAAAGCTTTCTCCAGAGAGAAAATGGGGGCCCATTTATAAACCCTGTCATTTAACCATGTTTATACAACTCCAGGAAAACAGTCTGGAAGAGACCGCAGAGAGGACAGCAAAATCTAGCCTCATTATGTTTTCAAACAATGGCCGCTATTAACGTCCAGTAGAGTTTGCACAATGGAACAACAGAGCATCTTATGCAGATGAATCTCCACCTCCACCAGGCCTTTCAGCACATATTACAGTTACCACCACAGGGATCTGGAGGAAGGCCAGTGGCACGTTTTATTCTTTGGTCGAGATGCCCATCCATTGTGCCAATATCAGCCCGGGCAATGAGAGGAAGCAGTTGGGTTTGACATTGAGCGATTCGTGAAGATATGTGATATTTTAATTATATTTTATAAAACTGTTTTATTTGAACCTTGATATATACATTTCTACAGATTGATTACATGTATGTGGTTGTGCAGAATGTTGAAAGAAAGAGCTCAGAAAGGAGAAAGCTTTGCAGTACTGTAGCAGCAGGAGTTATTCAAGTCCATCTTCTATACACTGTCTTATTTAAAATCTTGTTAACATGGCACATGTGTCCTTGGTGTACTAGCACTTTTTACCTGGCAAGCCAAGCCAAGCCTCTTAGTTACACAGGAACACTGTGTGTAAGCCATTTTAGGAACGTTCATTATTATCCCTGCAAGAAGTTCTGAGGCACCTTTTCCATTAGCAAGTTTCAGTGTTTAAACCACTGCAATATTTTACTGAGGCATGTCACGATGCTGTCATGACTTCCACCGAAGTCGGTCCCGCTCCTTGTTCGGGCGGCTTTCTGCAGTCGACATCACCGGCTTTCTAGCCATCGCGGATCCACTTTTCATTTTCCATTTGTTCTGTCTTTGTCTTATCACACCTGTCTTCACTTATTCAATTACTTGTTTATTATTTAACCCCCTGTTCTACATGTTGTATATGTGAGTGATTGTTTATTGTAATTTCGGTTCGTCTGTGTGTGCTCAAGATGTTACTTTGTATATTTGTCTTTTTTGAGTAAAGCACGTTTTTTTTACTCGTATCTGCTGTCCTGCACCTGACTCTCTCACCAGCAACACACAGAACTCATCACAGATGCTCAGCTCACAGCCTATTGTTTGATCCATTTACATTGTATTATATTGGGACTGTAATTACTTTTCACAGTTTCATTAAATGGAAATTGGAAAATGTCAGGTACAAATTTACAGCGGCATTGTCTCACACTTGATAATGACGAATGGAACGGGTGTGTGATCCGTCATTCCGTGTTACCTTTGAGCCCAAAAAGATGGCTTCTGCTGACAACAGTGACAGTGTCATCTCCAAACTGGAGGTAATGTACTCTGAACTGCAAAGATTTAATCAAAATGAACTTAAGTAACTTAGTTATCATGACATTACTATGGGCGGAAAAATGTGTGAGGTAATGTCTTCTCAATGTCTTCTCCTGGAAATTAAAAATGAACAATTTACTATTATATCTGTTGTGAAGTGATATACTGGTTAGGTAGAGAAGTCACCATGTGGAAAGTGGAATCCCTAAATGCTGCACTACTTTTCAAAGCCACCATATGAACCAGTTCATCTTAAAAGACAGGATATGACATTATCCTCACTCTCTGAGTCAGAGGAATCCCAACATATCACACGACAGAGAGGAAGGTCAGGAGGTTGAAAAGAGAAGGATGCTGAGGGTATTGACTTAATACTGTCATAAATAATCAAAGGGTCCATCATGAATGCTGTTTGACTTGTTGCTTGCTGGCAACCACTGAGCATCTGTTCAACCACAAAGCCAGTAATCTACCTTCCCTTAAGCCAAAGCCATCTCAATTACAGAAAGCCATAATATCATGGCCCCTCACCCAAACAGGATAATGCCACCTGCATCCCGACGTGTGTGTGTGCGACTTCAAATATTGGCCCCAGCTGCCTCACAGATGCCCATTTGTCCTCTATAAACCTAGACGTGTTATTACTTTTGACATTTGCAAAGCCATATTTACATTCATTTAACATTTACATTTTAGTCATTTAGCATACGGTCTTATCCAGAGCTACTTACAGTTAGTGAAATCATTTTAAAGATAGCAGGGTGGGACAATCTCATGTGACCCGTTTCACAAAACGAGGCATATTTGGAACTTCACATGAGAGTAAATGTAAAACTGTGTTTTGGGTCAGACATTCCTTCTGGAACATGCGAAATTTCATGTGCCTTAATAACAAACTTGTATGCCATCTGTAAATATAAATACAATTGTTATGATGAGCCTAGTTGGTTTAGCCACGGAAAAAGTTAGGAACCTTCCCGCTAGCCATGATTGGCTGAGATAATGAATGGGCTAGACATGCCGAGAGATGAGTTCGGGTTGGTCTGCCATGTAGCATGAGGAAATGAGGAAATCCTTGATTTAGGTAAAAACATTTTAATTTTAATTTCATTTTATTTTATTTCACCTTTATTTATTAACCTCTCTAGGGTATGTGGGACGCTAGCGTCCCACCTGGCCAACATCCAGTGAGATTGCATAGCGCCAACTTCAAATACAGAAATATTCATTATAAAAATTCCGAAAAGACAACTATTTTACATAGGTTTAAAGATTAACTTCTTTGAATCCAACCACGGTGTCAGATTTAAAAAATGCTTTACGGCGTAAGCATACCTTACAATTATTTGAGAGAATAGCCTAGCAGACAAATCATTACAAACAGTAACCAGCCAACTAGAAGAGTTACACAAGTCAGAAATAGAGATAAAATTAATCACTTACCTTTGATGATCTTCATATGTTTGCACTCAGAAGACATTCGTTTTTTCAATAAATGTTCCTTTTGTTCGACAAAGTCTCTCTTTATATACGAAAACCTCCGTTTTGTTTGAATGGTTTCTTTAGTAATCCACAGGCTCAAACGCAGTCACAACAGGCAGACAAAAATTGTATCCGTAAAGTTCATAGAAACATGTCAAACGATGTTATATTCAATCCCCAGGTTGTTTTTAGCCTAAATAATCTAATATTTCAACCGGAAAATAAAGTTGTCAATATAAAAGGTAACCTGTTGACGGGTTAGTTATATTCAATCCTCAGGTTGTTTTTAGCCTAAATAATCTAATATTTCAACCGGAAAATAACGTTGTCAATATAAAAGGTAAACAAGAAAGGCACTCTCTCTGTCGCGCGCATGAAAAATCTCTGTGACACGGCAGGTTCCACTCATTCAGACTGCTCTTACTCCTTCATTTTTCAGAATACAAGCCTGAAACAATTTCTAAAGACTGTTGACATCTAGTGGAAGGCATAGGAACTGCAATTTGAGTCCTAAGTCAATGGATACTGTAATGGCATTGAATAGAAAACTACAACAACAAATCCTACTTCCTGAATGGTTTTGTTTTTATCTGCCAAATCAATAAATCAATCACTCCCGTTCAAAGCAATAAACAGGCCATAGAAGCAAAATAATTACAATTTAGAATAAAAACTGGAGTGATGGATATTCAAATGATGATGTGCAAAAGAGAAAGAGTGTAATTAATTATATGGGGGTGAGGTAGTTGGGTGTGCTATTTTCAGATTAGCTATGTACAGCTATCGGTAAGGTGCTCCAACAGCTGATGCTCTAAGTTAGAGAGGGAGATATCAGACTCCAGCATCAGTGATTTTTGCAATTCGTTCCAGTCATTGGCAGCAGAGAATAGGAAGGAAAGGCAGTCAAATGAATTGTTGGCTTTGGGTATGACCAGTGAAATATACCTGCTGGAGCACGTGCTATGAGTGGGTGTTGCTATGGTGACCAGTGAGCTGAGATAAGGTGGGCTTTACCTTGCAAAGACTTATAGATGACCTGGAGCCAGTGGGTTTGGCGACGAATATGTAGTGAGGGCCAGCCAACGAGAGTGTACAGGTCGCAGTGGTGGGTAGTATATGGGGATTTAGTAACAAAACGGATGGCACTGTGATAAACTACATCCAATTTGCTAAGTAGAGCATTGGAGGCTATTTTGTAAATGACATCGCCAAAGTCAAAGATCGGTAGGATAGTCAGTGTTACAAGAGAATGTTTGGCAGCATGAGTGCAGGAGGCTTGTTGCGAAATAGGAAGCTGATTCTAGATCATTTTGGATTGGAGATGCTTAATGTGAGTTTGGCAAGAGAGTTTACAGTCTAAGCAGACACCTAGGTATTTGTAGTTGTCCACATGTTCTAAGTCAGAACCATCCAGAGTGGTGATGCTTGTCGGGCGGGAGGGTGCGGGCAGCAATCGGTTGAAGAGCATGCACTTAGTTTTACTTGCATTTAAAAGCAGTTGGAGGCCTCGGAAGGAGTGTTGTATGGCATTGAAGGTCATTTGGAGGTTTGTTAGCACAGTGTCCAAAGAAGGGCCAGATGTATACAGAATGGTGTCATCTGTGTAGAGTTGGATCAGAGAATCACCAGTAACAAGAGCACATCATTGATATATATACAGAAAATAGTCAGCCTGAGAATTTAACCCTGTGGCACACCCATAGAGACTGCCAGAGGTCCAGACAACAGGCCCTCCGATTTGACACACTGAACTCTATCTGAAAAGTAGTTGGTGAAGTAGGCAAGGCAGTCATTAGAGAAACCAAGGCTATTGAGTCAGCCAATAAGAATACGGTGATTGACGGTTATGATATTAATTAGGACCTTGAGTGTGGCTGAAGTGCACCCATGACCAGCTCGGGAAACCAGATTGCATAGTGGAGAAGGTACGGTGGAATTCGAAATGGTCGGTGATCTGTTTGCTAACTTGACTTTTGAAGATTTTAGAAAAGCAGGGCAGGATGGACATAGGTCTATAACAGTTTGGATCTAGAGTGTCTCCCCGTTTGAAGAGGGGTTGACCGTGTCAGCTTTCCAATCTTTCGGGATTTGTAGGGATCCAGATATTTAGCTCTTTCAGAAGATCGTCTGTCTGGATTCGGGTGAAGGAGAAGCGGGGAGGGGGGCGCTTGGGCAAGTTGCTACAGGGGGTGCTGAGGTGTTGGCCAGGGTAGGGGTAGCCAGGTGGAAAGCATGGCCAGCCGTAGAAAAATGCTTATTGAAATGATCAATTAACCTAGATGTCCTATCCTCAGTGCAGTGGGATGCTTGGAGGAGGTGGTCTTATTCTCCATTGACTTTACAGTGTCCCAAAACCTTTTGGAATTAGTGCTACAGGATGAAAATTTCTGTTTGAAAAATATAGTCGGTTAGGAAAGCCAAGGCTGAGTATATTGATTCCTGACCTCCCTGAAAAGTGACATATCGCAGGGGGTATTGCACTTTAACGACGAGCAAACCCGTATCCGGGAGCTTAATCATAGCCTCAAATGGATTAGCATAACGCAACAGACATAAATAACCCTATAAACTTTTCCTATTCATGAAAATCACAAATGAAATGAAATAAATATATTCAAACAGAAGCTTAGCCTTTTGTTAACAACACTGTCATCTCAGATTTTCAAAATATGCATTACAGCCAACGCTAGACAAGTATTTGTGTAAGTTTATCATGGCATAATGCTATGCTAGGCTCTGCTGGCAGCAGGCAACATTTTCACAAAAATAAGAAAAGCAACCAAATTAAATAATTTACCTTTGAAGAACTTCGGATGCTTTCACTCAGGAGACTCCCAGTTAGAAAGCAAATGTTCCTTTTTTTCCAAAAAGATTATTTTTGAAGGCGAAAAAGCTCCCGTTTCTTCACCATGCTTGGCTGAGAAATCGACCGAAAAATGCTACAACTATAACGCAAAACTTTTTTTCAAAATTAGCTACATAATATCGACAGAAACACGACAAACGTTGTTTAGGATCCATCCTCAAGGTGTTTCTAACAAATATATTCGATAATATATCCGTCGAGGCAGTTGGTTTCTCATAAGAAGCGATTGGAAAAATGGCTACCTCAGTATTTTACACAAGATTTTCTGCGGGAGACACCATGTGACCACATGCCATATATGATCCCTTACAGCCATTCTTCAAGGGAAATGCCTAAAAAGACGTCACAATGCTGTAGACACCTTGGGGAAAATGTGGAAAACGTAAGCTCATTCGTGGCTCATTCACAGCCATATAAGGAGTCATTGGCATGAGGCGGTTTCAAAAAATGCGGCACTTCCTGGTTGGATTTTTATCTGAGTTTCGCCTGTAACATCAGTTCTGTGGCACTCACAGAAAATATCTTTGCAGTTTTGGAAACGTCAGAGTGTTTTCTTTCCAAAGCTGTCAATTATATGCATAGTCAAGCATCTTTTCGTGACAAAATATCTTGTTTAAAACGGGAACGTTTTTTATCCAAAAATTAAAATAGCGTCCCCTAAATCCAACTGGTTAATAGAGAAACCAGGCATCCTCTACTGACAGGATGAGGTCAATATGCTTCCAGGATACCCGGGCCATGTAGATTAGAAAGGCTTGCTCGTTGATGTGTTTTAGGGAGCGTTTGACATTGATGACAGGTGGTCGTTTGACCGCTTATGCATGCAGGCAATGAGGCAATAATCGCTGAGATCCTGATTGAAGACAGCAGAGGTGTATTTGGAGTGCAAGTTGGTCAGGATGATATCTAAGAGGGTGCCCATGGTTACAGATTTAGGGTTGTACCTGATAGGTTCCTTGATAATTGTGTGAGATTGAGGACATCTAACAGTTTCTGGAAAGGTGAATTTTTTAAATTAGAAGCTCGAATTGTTTGGACACAGATCTGGAGAGTATGACAGAACTCTGCAGGCTCGCTCTGCCCCCTTTGGCCAGTCTATCTTGTCAGAAAATGTTATCGTTCAGGATGGAAATTTCAGGATTTTTGGTGGCCTTCCTAAGCCAGGATTCAGACACGGCTAGAACATCTGGGTTGTCAGATTGAACCAGACATTGCAGAGTCTTCTGATGGCAGTGATGGGAAGAAACAGTGATCAACAGTGTTGTCACAGAAAAAGTTGACCGAGTTTTGAAATCACTGGAATGCCTGGTGGAAGCAGAGTATGATTGCAAATAGGAGTCAAAAAAGGGAGTCGAAAAGAGAACACAGAAGGCTATTGTATAAAAAAAACTGTCTGAGGATTACATCTTCATACAAAGGACAACCATGACAGAGACGGCAAATCGCTCATCCATGCACTGGACACACATACTTATTCAAGGATTTTTATTTATTTTTACTATTTTCTACATTGTAGAATGACAGCAAAGACATCAAAACTATGAAATAACACATATGGAATCATGTAGAAACCAAAAAACATTAAACAAATCCAAATATATTTTATATTAGTGATTCTTCAAAGTAGCCACCCTTTCCACACTCTTTGCATTCTCTCAACCAGCTTCACCTGGAATGCTTTTCCAACAGTCTTGAAGGAGTTCCCACATATGCTGAGCACTTGTTGGCTGCTTTTCCTTCACTCTGCAGTCCAACGCGGGTGATTGGGGAGGACAGTTCATCTGATGCAGCACTCCATCACTCCCGTTCTTGGTCAAATAGCCCTTACACAGCCTGGAGGTGTGTTGGGTCATTGTCCTGTTGAAAAACAAATGATAAATCACACACCAGATGGGATGGCGTATTGCTTCAGAATACTGTGGTAGCCATGTAGATAAAGTGTGCCTTGAATTCTAAATAAATCACTGACAGTGTCACCAGAAAAGCACCCCCACACTATTACACCTCCATGCTTCACGGTGGGAACCATACATACAGAGATAATCCGTTCATCTACTCTGCATCTCACAAAGACACAGCGATTGAAATCAAAGATCTCAAATTTGGACTCATCAGACTAAAGGACAGATTTCCACCGGTCTAATGTCCATTGCTTGTGTTTGTTGGCCCAAGTAAGTTTTCTTATTGGTGCCCTTTAGTAGTGTTTTTTTAATGCAGCAAATCGACCACGAAGGCCTGATTCATGCAGTCTCCTCTGAACAGTTGATGTTGAGATGTGTCTGTTACTTGAACTCTGTGAAACATTTATTTGGGCTGCAATTTGTGAGGCTGGTATCTCTAATGAACTTATCCTCTGCAGCAGAGGTAACTCTGGGTCTTCCTTTCCTGTGGTGGTCCTCATGAGAGCCAGTTTCATCATAGTGCTTGATGGTTTTTGCGACTGCACTTGAAGAAAGTTCTTGACAATTTCCGGATTGACTGACCTTCATTTCTTAAAGTAATGATGGACTGTCATTTCTCTTCGCTTATTTGAGCTGTTCTTGCCGTACTAACAAAAATAAATACAAGTAAATGGTTTCTTGTAAAATTGTAATGCAGAGTGCCAGGTCTCACTCCATTCAGAGATGACAGTATGAAGCCTGTCTATAAGTCTGGACTTCATCACACCATCTTGCAAGTCTCCTTGTGCTGGCACCCTACATGTTTCTGTGAAGACATACACGCATACTGTAGTCACTGTTACCAACAACAGTTTGGATAGGTAAAATATGACACATAAACAGGTACTATGTTGAAGTTTGAAAAGGTCAGATAAAACCTACCCAATTATTGTCTCGGCATCAAACGATCAAGGCTGGCATCTAACCAAAGCATATACAGTCCTTTCCATCTGTAGAAATAGGCAAAGTTGAGGCAGAGTTCATCAGTGACACATGGAATGAAAAGGATGTTGCAAATACAGGACATTTTTGCTGTACTCGATTCGTAATCACCTTCTATCCCATATGAGGGATGTGTTGAGTGCCATGTCTCTCTCCCTTCAGAGATGTCAGTACCCAGCCTTGCTGTTGGTCAGGGCTCCATCACACCATCTTGCAAGTCTCCAAGAGCTGGCTTAACCTCTTTTGGCTGCATCCCTTGTTCTCAATTTCCGCCTGAAGACATACCCTAATCTAACTGCCTCTAGCTCAGCCCCAGAGGCAAGGATATGCATATTATTGGTATCATTTGAATGGAAACATTGAGTTTGTGGAAATGTTAATTGAATGTCAGAGAATATAACACAGTAGATCTGGTGGAAGTAAAGAGAAAGAAAGAGCATACGTTTTCTGTTTATTGTTGTAGCATCATCTTTCACATGTACTAGAAAAGCCACACAGTCAGATAGGATGCTGGAGATCATTTTGATGGATAACACGAGTGGCACCTGTAGGTGTGCAACGTTTCAGACTGATAACTTCAGGAATGGGTGAGCTACATGACATTTAGCATGAAGTCACACAGGTGTCCCACACAAGTTGCCCAAATGTACCCAAGTGGCTGAATTGGTGAAATGACCTATAACTATATACTGTGAAGCATGGGGGTGGAAACATCATGCTTTGGGGCTGGTTTTCTGCAAAGGGACCAGGACGACTGATCTGTGTAAAGGAAAGAATGGGGCCATGTATCGTGAGATTTTGAGTGAAAACTTCCATCAGCAAGGGCATTGAAGATGAAACGTATCTGGGTCTTTCAGCATGACAATGATCCCAAACACACCGCCCGGGCAATGAAGGAGTGGCTTCATAAGAAGCACTTCAAGGTCCTGGAGTGGCCTAGCCAGTCTCCAGATCTCAACCCCATAGAAAATCTTTGGAGGGAGTTGAAAGTCCGTGTTGCCCAGCAACAGCCCCAAAACATCACTGCTCTAGAGGAGATCTGCATGGAGGAATGGGCCAAAATACCAGCAACAGTGTGTGAAAATCTTGTGAAGACTTACAGAAAACATTTGACCTCTGTCATTGCCAACAAAGGGTATATATATATATATATAACAAAGTATTATAATATAACAAAGTATTGAGATAAACTTTTGTTACTGACCAAACATTTATTTTCAACCATAATTTGC
>NC_056436.1:53516601-53613131 GCF_018296145.1 Oncorhynchus tshawytscha
TGTTTTAGATTCTGTCTGTAGGCAGGGATCAACAAAATGGAGTCGTGGTCAGCTTTTCCGAAAGGGGGCGGGGCAGGGCCTTATATGCGTCGCGGAAGTTAGAGTAACAATGATCCAGGGTCTTTCCACCCCTGGTTGCGCAATCGATATGCTGATAAAATTTAGGGAGTCTTGTTTTCAGATTAGCCTTGTTAAAATCCCCAGCTACAATGAATGCAGCCTCCGGATAAATCGTTTCCAGTTTGCAGAGAGTTAAATAAAGTTCGTTCAGAGCCATCGATGTGTCTGCTTGGGGGGATATATACGGCTGTGATTATAATCGAAGAGAATTCTCTTGGTAGATAATGCGGTCTACATTTGATTGTGAGGAATTCTAAATCAGGTGAACAGAAGGATTTGAGTTCCTGTATGTTTCTTTCATCACACCATGTCACGTTGGCCATAAGACATACGCCCCGCCCTCTTCTTACCAGAAAGATGTTTGTTTCTGTCGGCGCGATGCGTGGAGAAACCCGCTGGCTGCACCGCTTCGGATTGCGTCTCTCCGGTGAGCCATGTTTCCGTGAAGCAGAGAACGTTACAGTCTCTGATGTCCCTCTGGAATGCTACCCTTGCTCGGATTTCATCAACCTTGTTGTCAAGAGACTGGACATTGGCAAGAAGAATGCTAGGGAGTGGTGCACGATGTGCCCGTCTCCGGAGTCTGACCAGAAGACCGCTTCGTTTCCCTCTTTTTCTGAGTCGTTTTTTTTTTTTTTTTTGGTCGCTGCATGTGATCCACTCGGTTACACTGGTTGTAAGGCAGAACACAGGATCCGCGTCGCGAAAAACATATTCTTGGTCGTACTGATGGTGAGTTGACGCTGATCTTATATTCAGTAGTTCTTGTCGGCTGTATGTAAAGAAACCTAAGATGACCTGGGGTACTAGTGTAAGAAATAACACGTAAAAAAACAAAAAACTGCATAGTTTCCTAGGAACGCGAAGCGAGGCGGCCATCTCTGTCGGCGCCGGAAGTACTTATTATTATTATTTTGCACTTAGTGTTTCATCCCGCTTTTATATATATATACAATAGTGCTATATATATAGTGCTATATATATAGTGCTATATATATATATATATATATATATATATATATATATATATATATATACATACATACATACATACATACATACAGTGGGGAGAACAAGTATTTGATACACTACCGATTTTGCAGGTTTTCCTACTTACAAAGCATGTAGAAGTCTGTAATTTTTATCATAGGTATACTTAAACTGTGAGAGACGGAATCTAAAACAAAAATCCAGAAAATCACATTGTATGATTTTTAAGTAATTAATTTGCATTTAATTGCATGACATAAGTATTTGGTCACCTACCAACCAGTAAGAATTCTGGCTCTTACAGACCTGTTTGTTTTTCTTTAAGAGGCCCTCCTGTTCTCCACTCCTTACCTGTATTAACTGCACCTGTTTGAACTCATTACCTGTATAAAATACACCTGTCCACACACTCAATCAAACAGACTCCAAACTCTCCACAATGGCCAAGACCAGAGAGCTGTGTAAGGATATCAGGGATAAAATTGTAGACCTGCACAAGGCTGGGATGGGCTTCAGGACAATAGGCAAGAAGCTTGGTGAGAGGGCAACAACGGTAGGCTCAGTTATTAGAAAATGGAAGAAGTTCAAGATGACGGTCAATCACTCTCGGTCTGGGGCTCCATGCAAGATCTCACCTCGTGGGGCATCAATGATCATGAGGAAGGTGAGGGATCAGCCCAGAACTACACGGCAGGACCTGGTCAATGACCTGAAATAAGCTGGGACCACAGTCTCAAAGAAAACCATTAGTAACACACTACGCCGTCATGGATTAAAATTCTGCAGCGCATGCAAGGTCCCCCTGCTCAAGCCAGCTCATGTCCAGGTCCGACTGAAGTTTGTCAATGACCATCTGGATGATCCAGAGGAGGAATGGGAGAAGGTCATGTGGGCTGATGAGACAAAAATGTAGCTTTTTGGTCTAAACTCCACTTGCCGTGTTTGGAGGAAGAAGAAGGATGAGTACAACCCCAAGAACACCATCCCAAACGTGAAGCATTGAGGTGGAAACATCATTCTTTGGAGATGCTTTTCTGCAAAGGGGACAGGACGACTGCACCGTATTGAGGGGAGGATGGATGGGGCCATGTATGGCGAGATCTTGGCCAACAACCTCCTTCCCTCAGTAAGAGCATTGAAGATGGGTCATGTCTGGGTCTTCCAGCATGACAACGACCCGAAACACACAGCCAGGGCAACGAAGGAGTTGCTCCGTAAGAAGCATCTCAAGGTCCTGGAGTGGCCTAGCCAGTCTCCAGACCTGAACCCAATAGAAAATCTTTGGAGGGAGCTGAAAGTCCGTATTGCCCAGCCACAGCTCTGAAACCTGAAGGGTCTGGAGAAGGTCTGTATGGAGGAGTGGGCCAAAATCCCTGCTGCAGTGTGTGCAAACCTGGTCAAGAACTACAGGAAACATATGATCTCTGTAATTGAAAACAAAGGTTTCTGTACCAAATATTAAGTTCTGTTTTTCTGATACATCAAATACTTATGTCATGCAATAAGATGCAAATTAATTATTTAAAAATTACACAATGTGATTTTCTGGATTTTTGTTTTAGATTCCGTCTCTCACTGTTGAAGTGTACCTATGATCAAAATTACAGACCTCTACATGCTTTGTAAGTAGGAAAACCTGCAATATCAGCAGTGTTTCAAATACTAGTTCTCCCCACTGTATATATAGTGCTTTAATAAATTCAGTAGCTCTAAAACTGTGACTTTCTCCTGCCCACTCCTGTCTACACTTGTGACAGAATAACTGACCTAACAGAACAGGAAGCAGCAGGACATCCCGACCTCTCTGCTATAGGAGCAAAGCTCTTTCCCGGTAGCACATCGGGACTGCCATGGACGAGGTGCTCCGGAGCGTACGCCAGCTGCAGGCTACACCACCACCTTCCCAGCTCCCCGCGGTCGTTCCAGCAACCCCACCACTATCTACATCACCCGGTCCGATCAGCAACATCCACCTGACCCTCCCGGAGGGGTTTGACGGCACCCCAACCAACTGTAGGGGGTTTCTCCTGCAGTGTAGCCCGTGGTGATCTTGGTGCTGACAGGCCGGTCTCTGGAGTGGGCCCACACCATCTGGGAGAGGGACGGTCCAGAAGTGCAGTCCTCTGAGCGCTTCACCCAACTCTTCCATGCCGTTTTCGGCCACTCTACAGAGGGCCGAGTGGTAGGTGAGAGTCTCCTCCATCTATGCCAGGGGTCCAGGACAGTGTCTGAGTATGCTCTGGATTTCCAAACGGTGGCTGCGTACACTGGCTGGAATGACCAGACCCTGTTGACGGTTTTCCGCAGCGGGTTACAGGCGGACGTCCAGACCGATCTGGCCTGTTGCAATGAGGACCTCAGGCTGGACCAGCTCATTGCCATGGCCATCCGCCTGGATAATCTTCTGCGTGCCCGTCGTCGCCCAACCCAGGGGTTCGGGTCTCTCCCAGGAACCTCCAGTGAGACTGAGCCCGATGCACTTTCCCCCAGAGGAACATCAACGCCATAGTCAACAGGGTCTCTGCTCCTACTGCGGGGATTCGGACCACCCTTGGAACACCTGTCCTAGAAGGAGAACCCGGCGAGGAAGCGACAGGCCGAGGAGCGCTCCTGCACCTTCCCAGGTAGGTGTGAACGTGCCTTGCTCCTCTCTGTCCACCCAGCCCATCCTCCTTCCTGTCACCTTCCCGGACTGTCCTTGACCCACCCTGAGTCCTGCATTAGTGGACTGAGGTTCTTCAGGCAATTTCCTAGACTGGTCAGTGGCCTTATCAATACGCTTTCTTCTAGTCCCTTTGCAACCCCGTATACCTCCTAGACAACCGTCCCCTAGGAACCGGACTGGTGTGCCAGACCAGGATTCCCATTTCCCTTACCGTTGCTCACAACCACCATGAACGTATCACTTTCCTCATCTTAGACTCTTCTGCCCACTCCGTAGTTTAAGCTTTCCCCTGGTTACAGTTGCATAACCCCAGGATATCGTGGATAAAAAGGAGGTTGTTGGATTGGTCACATGAGTGTCAGGGGAGGTGTTTCTCTGTGTCTATCTGTGCCACCTCCGTGGAACGTTCGGACCAGGCCACCCACCCGGAGGAATCCAGGGACCTACAGGTGGCCTTTTCGAAGACTCGTGCCACGTGCCTGACCCCTCATCGTCCATGGGACTGCACTATCGACTTTCTGTCTGGCTCTACACTCTCGCGGGGGTATATCTACCCTCTCTCGCATGCAGAGACCGAAGCCATGGAGGTCTACATCCAGAAAGCCGCTGGCCCAAGGATTCCACTGTCCGTCCACCTCTACGGCCTCCTCCAGTTTCTTATTTGTGAAGTAGAAGGACGGAGGTCTCCGCCCCTTTATCAATTACTGGACACTGAATAAGGCAACTGATAAATTCAGTAATCCCCTGCGTCTCATACCCACTGTGATGGAACAGATTCACAATGCTCAGTACTTTACCAAATTGGATTTACGCAGTGCCTACAACTTGTTGCGCATCAGAGAGGGGGATGAATGTAAGACTGCCTTCAGCACCAGCACCAGGCACCACAGTGGTGGCGCCTCTCATCTCCATCCTGAAGGGATGTCCTCGACAGCTGTGCTGGACTGAGGAGGCCAATGAAGCCTTCCGTGCGTTCAAGGAATGTTTTAGGAACGCACCTGTTCTGGCTCATCCTGACCCGTCTCTGCCCATCATCGTGGAGGTGGACGCCTCCGAGTTTGGAGTAGGGGCTGTTCTCTCCCAAAGCACTAGATCACTGCCTAAACTCAATCCATGCGCCTTCTACTCATGGAAGCTGTCTCCCACGGAGCGGAATTACGACATGGGGGATCATGAGTTGCTAGCCATCAAGAAGGCACTGAAAACATGATGGCGCTGGCTGGAGGGAAAGGAATAACTCATTCCTTGTTTGGACGGACCACCGGAACCTAGAGTATTTTCGAGCAGTGAAGAGGCTGAACCCACGTCATTCCAAGTGGGCCCTATTCTTCGAGGTTTGACTTTATCCTCTCCTACTGGCCAGGATCTAAGAACGTCAAGGCCAATGCGTTGTCACGGGTGCATGACACAGAGGATCAGAGGGAGAAAGTGACAACCATTATTTCCCTGTCCACATTGTGGCTTCTGTCATGTGGACGCAGACATCCGTCAAGCCCTGCGACAGGGGCCCTCATCTTCCCACTGTCCCTAGGGGTGTACCTATGTGCCCTCTGATGTGCGGGACCGTCTCCTCGCCTGGGCACACACACATACTGTATATATATAAATTCAGTAGTTCAAAACCTGCGACTGCCTCCTGCCTACTCCTCTCTACACTTGTGATACATTTCATGGGATTGCTTCAGATAGATCATGACTTACCTCCGTTTTGATGACCAAGAATCGAGAATGTGACACCTGGAAGCAGACAAATGCACCATTCACATTTCTACAGAACAGCAAGCACTGACAATTATTAACTGTTTGTGACTGCTGTCATATTGAAACATATTCATTAAAATGCCATTATTGCTTTAGTGCAAATTTTCACTATTTATCAAGGACATTTGGCACTTATAATGATGTTTATGCTACTGATGTTTTCATAATTTGACCATGCATCTTGGTAGTTGGGATATTTATTTTAATTGTATTGTTATTAAAATAAGCTCTTACCATGTTCCAACACATATGCTTCTGTTTCATAGTTGTAATAAAGGCACTCCACCAATAATATTTATTGAACACTTGAATGTTGGTGTTTTTAGTGTTTTTACACATACAGTAACATAAACTAATGAAAATACTATTGTGTTATTTGACCTTCAAGAACACACCCTAATTATTATTTTATGATAGCATATATCACTGTTAGAATGTTGCAGTCAGATTGATTGCTCATTAGCTTGAAAGGTGTGCCTCGAAGACGAGCAGTTCTCGTGTTAAGCAAGCAAAATCTATTGGTTGTCTACCCAAAATTGCATAGGAAATGTTGAGATCTATTTAACCTTTTATCACTAGGGGGCGCTATTTAAATTTTTGGATGAAAAACGTTCCCGTTTTAAAAAAGATATTTTGTCACAAAAAGATGCTCGACTATGCATATAATTGACAGCTTTGGAAAGAAAACACTCCAAAACTGCAAGGATATTGTCTGTGAGTGCCACAGAACTGATGTTACAGAAAAAACCCAGATAAAAATCCAATCAGGAAGTGCCCGATTTTTGAAACCGCCTCATGGCAATGACTCCTTATATGGCTGTGGAGGAGCTAGGAGTCAGCTTACGTTTTCCACGTTTTCCCCAAGGTGTCTGCAGCATTGTGACGTATTTATAGGCATATCATTGGAAGATTGACCATAAGAGACTACATCTACCAGGTGGTCGCTTGGTGTCCTCCGTCGCAATTATTGCGTAATCTCCAGCTGCAGTATTTTTCCGTTTGCCTCTGATGAGAAACCCACTGCCACGAATGATTTATCATCGAATAGAAATGTGAAAAACACCTTGAGGATTGATTCTAAACAACGTTTGCCATGTTTCTGTCGATATTATGGAGCTAATTTGGAAAAAAGTTTGGCGTTGTAAGTGACTGCATTTTCCGGTCTTTTTCTTAGCCAAAAGTGATGAACAAAACGGAGCTATTTCGTCTACACAAATAATCTTTTGGGAAAAAATGAACATTTGCTATCTAACTAAGAGTCTCGTCATTGAAAACATCCGAAGTTCTTCAAAGGTAAATGATTTTATTTGAATGATTTTCTTGTTTTTGTGAAAATGTTGCCTGCTGAATGTTAGGCTTGATGCTATGCTAGGCTATCAATACTCTTACACAAATGCTTGTGTAGCTTTGGTTGAAAAGCATATTTTGAAAATCTGAGATGACAGTGTTGTTAACAAAAGGCTAAGCTTGTGTTTCAATATATTTATTTCATTTCATTTGCGATTTTCATGAATAGGAAACGTTGCGTTATGGTAATGAGCTTGAGGCTATGATTACGCTCCCGGATAAGGGTTGGGAGTCGCAAGAAGTTAACTTGTTATGGCTGCAGTGTCATCAACATCCGCTGAATAGCATAGCGCTACATTCAATAAATATTACTACAAATATTTATATTCATTAAATCACAAGTGCAATATAGGAAAACACAGAAAAGCCTTTTGTTAATCCACCTGTCTTGTCAGATTTTGAAATTATGCTTTATAGCGAAAGCAATCCAAGCGTTTGTGTAAATTTATCGATCGCACGACAAAACATTAAGTACACTTAGCATCAGGAAGCTTGGTCACAAATCAGAAAAGCAATCAAATTAATTGTTTACCTTTGATGATCTTCGGATGTTTTCACTCACGAGACTCCCAGTTACACAACAAATGTTCCTTTTGTTCCATAAAGAATATTTTTAGATCCAAAATACCTCTGTTTGTATGTCGCGTTATGTTCAGAAATCCACAGGAAAGAGAGGTCACGACAACGCAGACGAAAATTCCAAATAGTTTCCATAATGTCCACAGAAACATGTCAAACATTTTTTATAATCAATCCTCAGGTTGTTTTTAAAATATATAATCGATAATATATCAACCGCAAATGTCTTTCACAGTAGGAGAGGGAAAAGCAATACCTATCCAAACTCTGTTGTGCGAGCAAAACTCATGTGACCACTTGACGATGGGAAAAGGAATCTGGTTCATATCCCTTTAAATGGAGCAAAGGGAGGCTATGGAACATGTAGTTTTCAAAATAGAAGCCACTTCCTGTTTTGATTTCCCTCAGGGTTTTGCCTGCAATATCAGTTCTGTTATACTCACAGACAATATTTGGACAGTTTTGGAAACTTTAGAGTGTTCTATCCAATACTAATAATAATATGCATATATTAGCATCTGAGACTGAGGAGCTGGCCGTTTACAATGGGCACCTTTTCATCCAAGCTACTCAATACTGCCCCTGCAGCCATAACAATTTAATAAATACAAGTTACAAGCTATATGTACTGTATAAAAGTGTGGAGGCATAGCAAGAACAGCCGCATCTTGTGGTGAAAACCTGGTATTTCACACTATTTTATGGTAAATAATGCAAGAGTTCAATTACTTATTTCTTTAAACAGGGGAAGCAAAACATGACCAGATTCACAGGGAATAAATTACATCCTACTGAGAAGCCTCAGCTTCATACTATTTGTCAAACATAGAGAACTGATACTGTGTACTGGTTGTTGTTGTTGTTGGATTGGCGTGGGGGGTCCGGTCCGTGTGTATAGCTTTTTACAATTTTGACTCATCGTTAGAAAGAGGTTTGGTCAAAATCGGTTGTTTGGTATTATATTGATTGGATACTATCTAAATACTATACATTTAAATGGGAGAATTTGGGTGCAATCAATTAGCTTAATTTCTCCTAGATCAAATTACATTTAAAAAAAATATGTTTCAGGAATGCCAATCCTACCTGTTTCTAACAAACAACAGAAGTGATTTCGGAACAATTTGAAATGGTGGGTGTCATGGATTGTTGAAATGTTGTGGAATGAATCTGTGGGTAGATGGCCTCGTCTCTTGTCTGGGCTTATTGCAGCTCTGTATAGATCCACCCAACCTGCCAGACGTCAAATGTCTGCTGCCGATCAGACTCTAGGCGAACACAAGACAAAGCTAATCAGAAAATAGTATAGAAAATAGTCCCACTAGCGGGACACCTGTCGACAACTTCCTGTCAAATTGGAGGGCGCACAATTACATAAATAATCATAAATATTATGGATATTAAACATTTAGGTACATACAAGTGTCTTATATCGGTTAAAAGGTTGTAACTGCACTGTCTGATTTACAATAGTCTTTACATTGAAAGCATGCCATGCGATTATTTGAGGACGGCGCCCCACAGCAACATATTTTTCCACTGGCACTGGCTTCATAAAATCATAAATAACGATTAAATATTCAATTACTTTTTGAAACACTTGCTCTGATTTGCAATCAAAAGGGTCCCAGCTACAACATGAGGTGTCGTTTTGTTAGATAAAATCCTTCTTTATATCCCAAAAGTCAGTTTAGTTGGCACATATCAATTTGAGTAATCCAATTCACACAGGCAGAGAAGGAATCCAAAAAGCAACCGCTAAACTTTGTTAAAACAAGTCAAAATACCTTTCCATATAATCGTCAGGTATCCTAAAATGTAATTCAACTATATTATTTCATACGGAAAGAAGTATGTTCAACAGGAAAACAATATTAGCAGGATATTATTCATCGCGAGAGCACAGACTGATTTCCTACTCTGAGTCCCAGTACTGAAACTCAGAATTCTTCCTCGTTTGGGAAGAAACAAGCCTGAAACCTTGATCAAAGACTGTTGACATCTAGTGGAAGCCATAGGAATTGCAATCTGGGAGATGGATTTGGATATGCCCCTATACTTTCCATTGTAAGAGCATGGGCTCTCAAAAAAAAAAAAATCTGGTTGTTTTTGGGGAGATTTTCTCCTACTACATCTATTGTGTAATAGTCTCATACATTCTTTTAACATTTCTACAAACTTCAAATTGTTTTCTTTCCAATGGTACCAATTATATGCATGTCCTGGCTTCTGGGCCTGAGTAACAGGTAGTTTACTTTGGTAACGTCAGTCAGACAGGAAGTTTAGAAAAATAGACCCTAGCCTGTTAATACAGTATGTGCTGAGGCTATTTAAATTAAGCACCTCTCATCATGGCAACGGCCACACCTGGATATCAAAGTACTAATCCAAACCTATTTCTTCCACTTACTTGCTGTGCTGTTTCGTTGTTCATTTGTTCAGTCATTTCATTCTCAATCAGAATTTCAATGGAACGCCGTTTGGGTTGATGCATGTCAAAAAGATACATGTCAAATAACACTATTTGACGTATCAAATAAGCTTGTTGATCAATCAGGACCTGAATATGACTGCACATCACATAATAATTGAATGCGTTCATACATTTTTTACGTAGTTATTACACATTGATTACACTATCACTTGTATTTCATATGTCACAACGATTCATCGATATGTATGCTATGATGCTGGTAAAGTTGTGTCGCGCACCTACAGTGCTGGTTATAAAAAAATCAAGCTAGCTCATGGATGCAAAAAACGTTCTTCCCCAAAAACATAGCAAAATGACATTATCTGTTTCAGTAGCTAGAGTTAGCTAGCTAACTATATAGCTAGGTGTCATTGTCTAAAATAACCGTAATTTTAAAAACAGTTCTTATTTGATTAATGGTGGTCGGACCCATCTATGTGAAGCTAGCCACAATAAGGATTAGCCACAATAGTGGACTTTGCGGTTAGCTTTCAAAATAAAAGTGATGCAGTGATGCAAATGAATGCAAATAGTAGAATTATGCAATACTTTAATAGATCATGCTAAACAAGCTTGGAATGTAGTTATATAAAAATCAACAAAAGACAATCATTTGTTAATTTGACAAAAATCTGTTGAAATCACACTGGATGTATTATACTTTAGAATTGCATTGGGAGTATACAGGTTGCCTAGTGTATGGGTGGCAGTTACCTAATGGCTAGAGTGTTAGGCCAGTAAACGAAAGGTTTCTAGATCGACACCCCGAGCTGACAAGGTAAAAATCAACACCCCGAGCTGACAAGGCAGTTAACACACTCTTCTTAGGCCATCATTCTAAATAAGAATTTGTTCTGTAATAAAGGTTAAAAATGTATACCTATATCTATATATATACTTATTTCACTGTACAGCCTTACCTATGGATTGTGGATAAATTACACGGGGTATCAGTCTACTCAGTGACACCCAGAGAACATTAGCATCGTAGCTCTTATTGCGGGAAACAACTGATTTGAGACACAATTATTGTCAACCTATGTGTTTTGAACACTATCCCTGAGGAAAAACATTATTGCATGGATGTTTTGGAGTCTGATAACGCTGGGGAGGACGTTGGGAAAAAATATATTGAGTAGTGAGTAGACTGTTCCCCTATCTCATTGATCCCCAATCCTTAGGTAAGCTGTACAGTACAATATGAATGTCAATACACACTATGCTGACTAGCCTCACCGAGTAGCCTGATACCCCATTTCATTGCTTCACATTTCAACCTTGTTAAACATTATCTAGTCTAAATATGTCATGATTCCACCATTAGTAACCTTCTGCATCACTTTCACAGAGGTACTTTTATTATGAAGGCAAACCGCACATGTCAATATTGTGCCTAATCCTTATTGTGGCTAGCTTCACAAAACACAACCTGGTCAGGTTAAGCCTCACTAGCCAGATGAAGCTAGCTGGCAGCTTATAAAGTCAGCTTTGGGCAACAGGGTTAAGTAGTTGGCTAGCTATTTATTTTCATGAACTGAAGTTCAATTTCAATAGGCAAACAACAAGTGGCTACCTAGTTAATACTTACTCATTCCTAAATTCCTAACTCATGGAAAAGAATAGTGAAAAGTTTCTACTGGTCATTGTTTTCAGGCTGGTTGCATTGGTGTTATCTTTGTACCAAGCTAAAGCTAGCTCGCTACCCCAGAAGTTGCGGTCGAACAAGTAATGCTTTATTACCAACGTGGTATTGTAAACACATCAATTTGGCGCTTGGCTTGCATGCGCAAATTGAGAACGCACAGCGTTCTATAATAGAACTATGTTATTTGATGTGTCAAATTAAAAGCTTATTTAACACGTCAAATAGTGTTATTGTCAAATAGTGTTATTTGACGTTTATCTTTTTTGACACGCAAAGACCCAAATGGTGTTCCATCATATGTCGTGAAGCTAATAGCAGTGACGCTACTTCTACTGTGTAACTCCGGCAGGGCAACATCTGAACAATAGCGCATTTGGTAACGTTAGTGTGTACCGGTGCTCGACCAGTCATGAAAGCCAACATCACCCACAACAGAGAGACGGTTGATGGTCAAGGGCAATGAATTCCATTATCTTGGTTTTAATGGATATCGCCTTTGAGTTGTCACGCTGAAATGTTCTTACTCTTTCAAATGACTGCTCGAATTGTTGACTGCTCGAACCACACAACAAACATTGTGGGATAGGTTAGGAATGCTGTGTTTTACGTGTAGCACAACATTTTACGTGGCGTCATTACGTCATGTACCTACGTTATATAGGTATGCACATCAGCTTTGACATCGTTGTTTCACATCGCCGTTAAACTAGACATCGGGCTGATACCAATGTTGGCATTTTTAGCTAATGTCAGCCGATTCCGATATGTTCACTGATATATCGTGCATCCCTATTACTAATAGCTCCATATACAATGCCCCTCACAGTCAGGTAGTCTTGTATTCAAGTAACTGTATATTTATTCATTCTTTATGTACTCTACCAGGCATAGGTCCAGTTCAGATACTCCTTTCTTTTATCTAATCACTGATCTCACTTTGGAAGCCATTTAGTGAAACTCAGTCTTTCCCCTACCTATTCATGTAAGAGCAGTGATTATCTCAAAGAGGCATTTTCAAAGTATTCAAATAGGGAACCACAACTGGTTGTCTGTCTCGATTAAATATTGATAAAGTGGGCCTCGTGTAGTGCTGCAACACTAAATTATCCATTGGGTAACCGATTGGTCAACTCATAGCAACCGCTATCAGAATATTTTCAATTTTGCTTTGAAATAAAGTAAATTCCATAGAACTAATAAATAATATATATATATATATATATATATATATGCAGGGCCCGAATCCCAAGGTATGGCAGAGATAATATCCTTATACTGCCTTTGTGAGTAAGGGCATGGGTGTAAATGTGTTGTTTGAGGTGTGTGTCAACGCTAGTTAATGATAGCCTGCCATCGACCCCAGAATGCATTGCTAAATTAAACATCCAGGGGAAGTTAGATGTCTATGTATATAGCAGTAACGATTGCAAGGGTATCTGGGAGCAAATCAAATCCAATTTTATTTGTCACATACACATGGTTAGCAGATGTTAATGCGAGTGTAGCGAAATGCTTGTGCTTCTAGTTCCGACAATGCAGTAATAACCAACAAGTAATCTAACTAACAATTCCAAAACTACTGTCTTATACACAGTGTAAGGGGCTAAAGAATATGTACATAAGGATATATGAATGAGTGATGGTACAGAGCAGCATAGGCAAGATACAGTAGATGGTATCGAGTACAGTATATACATATGAGATGAGTATGTAAACAAAGTGGCATAGTTAAAGTGGCTAGTGATACATGTATTACATAAGGATGCAGTCGATGATATAGAGTACAGTATATACGTATGCATATGAGATGAATAATGTAGGGTAAGTAACATTATATAAGGTAGCATTGTTTAAAGTGGCTAGTGATATATTTACATCATTTCCCATCAATTCCCATTATTAAAGTGGCTGGAGTTGAGTCAGTGTCAGTGTCAGTGTGTTGGCAGCAGCCACTCAATGTTAGTGGTGGCTGTTTAACAGTCTGGTGGCCTTGAGATAGAAGCTGTTTTTCAGTCTCTCGGTCCCAGCTTTGATGCACCTGTACTGACCTCGCCTTCTGGATGATAGCGGGGTGAACAGGCAGTGGCTCGGGTGGTTGATGTCCTTGATGATCTTTATGGCCTTCCTGTAACATCGGGTGGTGTAGGTGTCCTGGAGGGCAGGTAGTTTGCCCGGTGATGCGTTGTGCAGACCTCACTATCCTCTGGAGAGCCTTACGGTTGAGGGCGGAGCAGTTGCCGTACCAGTCGGTGATACAGCCCGCCAGGATGCTCTCGATTGTGCATCTGTAGAAGTTTGTGAGTGCTTTTGGTGACAAGCCAAATTTCTTCAGCCTCCTGAGGTTGAAGAGGCGCTGCTGCGCCTTCTTCACGATGCTGTCTGTGTGAGTGGACCAATTCAGTTTGTCTGTGATGTGTATGCCGAGGAACTTAAAACTTGCTACCCTCTCCACTACTGTTCCATCGATGTGGATAGGGGGTGTTCCCTCTGCTGTTTCCTGAAGTCCACAATCATCTCCTTAGTTTTGTTGACGTTGAGTGTGAGGTTATTTTCCTGACACCACACTCCGAGGGCCCTCACCTCCTCCCTGTAGGCCATCTCGTCGTTGTTGGTAATCAAGCCTACCACTGTTGTGTCGTCCGCAAACTTGATGATTGAGTTGGAGGCGTGCGTGGCCACGCAGTTGTGGGTGAACAGGGAGTACAGGAGAGGGCTCAGAACGCACCCTTGTGGGGCCCCAGTGTTGAGGATCAGCGGGGAGGAGATGTTGTTGCCTACCCTCACCACCTGGGGTCGGCCCGTCAGGAAGTCCAGTACCCAGTTGCACAGGGCGGGGTCGAGACCCAGGGTCTCGAGCTTGATGACTAGCTTGGAGGGTACTATGGTGTTGAATGCCGAGCTGTAGTCGATGAACAGCATTCTCACATAGGTATTCCTCTTGTCCAGATGGGTTAGGGCAGTGTGCAGTGTGGTTGAGATTGCATCGTCTGTGGACCTATTTGGGCGGTAAGCAAATTGGAGTGGGTCTAGGTTGTCAGGTAGGGTGGAGGTGATATGGCAAGGCGTCCACCACCCCACAGTCATGGATAGTCTATCTCGATGCATTCTTTTGTTTGAGAGACTTGTGAGTTTGACCAAGTATTCTTCTATTCATTTGCTTATTCATTTGCTTCCTTTAGAATTATTTACGTGTAAAGTTGAATCTATCACGCCACATGGGGCATGATGGTACCAGTCAAAAGTTCGGACACACCTACTCATTCCAGGGGTTATCTTTATTTTGAATATATTCTACATTGTAGAATAATAGTGAAGACATCAAAACTATGAAATAACACACATGGAATCACGTAGTAACCAAAAAAGTGTTAAACAAATCAAAGTATATTTTATATTTGAGATTCTTCAAAATAGCCACCCTTTGCTTTGAAGACAGCTTTGCACATTCATGGCATTCTCTCAACCAGATTCATGAGGTAGTCACTTGGAATGCAATTAAATTAACAGGTGTGCCTCAAAAGTTAATTTATGGAATTTCTTTCCACTTCTCAAAATCAACTGTTCAGAGGAGACTGAGTGATTCAGGCCTTCATGGTCGAATTGCTGCAAAGAAACCACTACTAAAGGACACTAATAAGAACGAGACTTGCTTGGGCCAAGAAACACGAGCAATGGACATTAGACCAGTGGAAATATATCCTTTGGTCTGATGAGTCCAAATTTGAGATTCTTGGTTCCAACCGCCGTGTCTTTGTAAGTGAACGGATGATCTCTGCATGTGTGGTTGGAGGTGTGATGTTTTGAGGGTGCTTTGCTGGTGACACTGTTTTATTTATTTAGAACTCAAGGCACACTTAACCAGCATGGCTACCAAAGCATTCTGCAGTGAAAAGCCATCCCATTTGGTTTGCGCATAGTGAGACTATCATTTGTTTTTCAACAGGACAATGACCCAACACACCTTCGGGCTGTGTAAGGGCTACATGACCAAGAAGGAAAGTGAAGGAGTGCTGCATCAGATGACCTGGCCTCCACAATCACCCAATCTCACCCCAATTGAGATGGTTTGAGATGAGTTGGAATGCAGAAAAGTAGTCGATAAGGGCTCAGCATATGTTGGAACTCCTTCAAGACAGTTGGAAAAGCATTCCAGGTGAAGCTTGTTGACAAATGCCAAGCGTTTGCAAAGCTGTCATCAAGGCAAAGGCTGGCTACTTTGAAGAATCTCAAATATAAAATCTATTTTGATTTGTTTAACACTTTTTTGGTTACTACTTGATTCCATATGTGTTATTTCACAGTTTTGATGTCTTCACTATTATTATTAGAAAATAGTAAAAATAAAGATAAACCCTTGAATGGATAGGCGTGGCCAAACTTTTGACTGGTCCTGTATAGTATGTCTATATATATATATATATATATATATATATATATTGCATTATAGTATTTTATCCATCATCTCAATAAATTGGTGGAATAAGCAAAGGGGTTATCATCTAGCCTGCTCAGATTAGTTTGTTCAAGGGAAGAGATGTTCAACCACATGCTGATCAGAGATGCGTTGTCGCAGCATGCAAACACAATGTTGGAGTAGGATAAAGAGGACATCTGCGTCACTTAAGAGCATTTGAATCTGTTTACCCGTAGCACATGTATGGAGGCGTCCGATGAATGCTCTATGGATCTATCTCGGCCCCCGCACAGAAATTGATGCTTGCAGCCTATCACTTTCTATTTGGCCATCTTCAACAGACTGCAACCCACTGCAGATAGTCTGCGTGTGATATTTGCAACATCAATTAGAACATGCATTTATGAGATATGAATCGAGTAGGGAGACCCAAATTCAATAGATAAAACAATGGCATGAAAATGAATGCAATTGTTGTAATTAAAAAATGATGTTTACGTTTTTAAAGTTTTTAAAGCCAATGTGTAGAGTCATGTTACTCACAGTACTGTACAGTCCATCTGAGCCTTGAACTTGCAGTGCTCTGATGCTTGACTGGCATATTTCCATAACCTGTGACAGCGTACTACAGCATCGTTGATCTACCATCAAACCACACTGGACTTATGCTACTCAGCATTCCTTAATTCATTAGAGCCTTTCCCCAAAGTTGTATTTGCCCTCTCTCCAAAACACCAGTATTCAGGTGCCCTGTGATCCCTGTCCTGAGTGGAAAGCCTGGTCTCATAGACTAGACATAACATAGTAAATGTAAAACTGGAATGTTCATATTAGTACATACTGTATGTTACATTTGGTACGGTTACATAAGAATTTCCCATAACCTTAACCCTATTTCCCATAACCTTAACCCTTTAGCAATCTCCTAAACTTAACCCTTTTAGCTAACCCTTCCCCTAACACTAATCTTAACCCTTTAACCTAACTCCTAAACATAACCCTAACCTTAACCCCTAACCCTAACTCCTAGCTTTGGCAATGAGCTGGATTTCATAACATATCATATGTTTTGCAAATGTGTAACTTATTGTACGAAATGGGTGATGGACATCCACAAATGACTACATACCATACGAAATTTAACATATCATACTAAATAAAGTGTCTTGGATTTACAAAATAATACCAAATGTTCTGAGACCAATTTGAAATGGCTTAGTCCGATTTTGAGAATAACTCCCGGGCTCCTGAGGAGCCGTGTCTGTGTAGACATTCATTGGGCTAATCGTATTAAACTATAGAGAACTCCCGCCCACAGGTCCATTCCCATGCCTATTGCCAAAGTTATGTCATCCAATTCAATGTAAAGAACACTCAGAAAAAAATGTTTTTGGGACGTTAATAAAAGCAGCTCTTCTGATGCACCCGGGCTGTGTCTCGGGCCTGCTATTTATTCCCCCCCCCCCATTCTATTTATTTGTCTATTTCTGGCAAAGGTGCAGTGAACCCTGTCAGATCTGCGTTGTGGACGAGAATAATTAATATTCGAGCGAGGAGAGCGTTTCGGCAGGAGACAAAGCGTTGGAGCTATTAGGACTGCAGAGGAGGCCAAATGCGCTGGCGGTGCAGATCGACGCAAATGACTTCACCGGGGAGATGGTGGTCCCCTCTGCTCGAACTTCTGGCAGATGATCATTAGCACCTCGGGTTTTGATTGATATAGCACATTTCCGATGGCAGGTGCACGACTCATCTAAACACCGCTGTCCCTAATGATTAATCTCATTTTAAGATGCATCTGGAGACATAGACTCACTCAAGACGAGCACGTGTCATTTAAAGTGTACTCTGAATTGGCAGATTTAGAATTTAATACAATATTACAGGACAGAGATATGAGGCTACAGTACAGAGAGAATCTGACACAAACAACATATGAGGTTAACTGAGTAGGCGCTTAAGGTGGTCTGAACATTGACAGATGCCAGATTATGAAGCCACCCCCCAAGGTCGATGAGAAAAAAAATACTTTTGGATCTTCACAGACATTGTAGATTGCTTTCCTGTGTTTCAACTGATTCTACATTTCACAGTTGAAATTAAGTTGTTTTCGCTCCAGAGAAGCAATCAACACTGAACGGTGCAGAATGGCTCTATTAATTTGAAAAGCTGCACATCCATTTCACAGAGTCTAAGGCAATTGTGCTGTAGTTTTATTTAATAAGGTTTAGGATGAAGAACAGCTCAGTTCAGTGTTAAGACAGATTCTTTCATTTGGGTAATATTTTTTAATTAGGCAGGCAAGTCAGGAAACTTTGTCTGATTCTTAATTGAAATAGAATATGGCCTTGTCATTTGGTTAATTTGCTATTTAAATCCCAAGAAAGCATTTGAATATGGCATAACATTCGATAGAAGATGCTAACCCAATACTCATTCTCCTCAACCAGGACACTTCTTTGAGTTTTTAAAAATTGCCTGCCATTTCGATACTAATGCACTGATGGAAATATATCCGAAAACCAGAAGTGTCTACCTGTGATTTCAATTGTTGAGATGCATTTCTTATGTGATGGTGACTGAGGGTTTCTTGGAAACCACACTTGCTTCCACTGCAAGTGTATACGATAATGTGTTCAGTTGATGTCACCTTGACCTTGCACTGATCCCTGCTTGGGTAACAATGTGAATGGGGAATAGAATTGCATAGAGTTTCTATGTAAATCAGATGTCTGTACAGCATCAGAATGTTATATTTCAAACATAGAGAGAGGGTGGCAGAGGAGTAGAGAAAGAAAGAGAAATGTCAGCCGGTTTAATGCTGTCATAGCTGAAGATCTTTTTCAGAACAGAGAGTGTAAGATAAACCTTTGTTCCTATCACACTTGACCTCCGTAACATTCTCATAGAGTATCTATAAAGACAGCCAAACATCAAACACAGCTATCTGAAACTATCTCGCAAGTTGTTGATGTCTGCCCTTTGCCAAAGAGAATGACACATCCTTTTCCTCTATCTCAACCATCTCAGGAATGTCCCTCTAGGCATTAAAATGTGACATGGCAAGACTTTGCCACCAGCCTCTGTCCGTCGCCTATACCCAATCAATGTGTAGCACCCATACGGGCATAAGGGCACATGCGTGTCACATTGGATTCCCTGGCAGAAGTGAGTCACAGATGTTTCTTCTGTGACGTGACATAACAGCCAATTCCTACAGGCATGTGGTGGGCCGAACTGCCCAGCTCAAGTCCAAGATGACACAAAATGGCAGCTGAAACGCAATGCCCTCTACACTCTAATACGATCTTACTGTAAACTACCAAAGTAAATAATGCAGATTTGTTCATAAGCACTAATATGGATCTGAAATTATGACATGTTGGCTGACTGGCTAAGAAGTCATGAAATGTAGTTGATGCTTGATGCCATGCTTTTTCTTACCTCTTCTATGACTGCTCTCTATTTATATAATTCTGTACAGATGTAGGATCTTAATTTGAGCCAAGTTGCATCACTGCCTTTATGGCAACTGCTCGGCATCCGACCGCAAGGCACTACAGAGGGTAGTGCGTACGGTCCAGTACATCACTGGGGCCAAGCTTCCTGCCATCCAGTACCTCTATACCAGGCGGTGTCAGAGGAAGGCCCTAAAAATTGTCAAGGACTCCAACCACCCTAGTCATAGACTGTTCGCTCTGTTAACACACGGCAAGCGGTACCAGAGCGCTAAGTCTAGGTCCAAAATTCTCCTTAAAAGCTTCTACCCCAAGATAAAGATAAAGATAAAGCACAGCGGTGCGACAAAAACAACACAGAGTTACACATAAACAAATATAACAGTCAATAACACAATAGAAAAATCGATGTACAGTGTGCGCAAATTTAGAAGAGTAGGGAGGTAAGTCAATAAATAGGCCATAGAGGTGTAATAATTACAATTTAGCATTAACACTGGAGTGATAGACATGCATGATGATGTGCAAGTAGAGATACTGAGGTGCAAAAGAGCAAGAAGATAAAATAACAATATGGGGATGAAGTAGTTGGGTGTGTTATTTACAGATTGGCTCTGTACAGGTACAGTGATCAGTAAGCTGCTCTGACAGCTGATGCTTAAAGTTAGAGAGTGAGAACTCTCCAGCTTCAGTGATTTTTGCAATTCGTTCCAGTCATTGGCAGCAGAGAACTGGAAGGAAAGGCGGCCAAAGGAAGTGTTGGCTTTGGGGATGACCAGTGAAATAAACCTGCTGGAGCGCGTGCTACGGGTAGGTGTTGCTATGGTAAACAGTGAGCTTAGATAAGGTGGGGCTTTACCAAGCAAAGACTTATAGATGACCTGGAGCCAGTGGTTTTGGCGACGAATATGTAGTGAACCAGGTCTTTCACCAGGCAAACAGCTATTTTAAGGATGTTTTTGGTGATTTCCTGACACAGACTGCTGCATATTATGTGAAAATAAAATCTATTTGTATGCTGTCAACTTTCAACTGTTCATCCCTCTCTATGAGACATGGACGCAGGTACGCGTGCACACACACACACACACACACACACACACACACACACAACACACACACACACACACACACAGAAAAGTTAACCTGTGGTTACTTTGATGAAATATTTTTTCTCTCTCTTTCTCCATGGGTTTCCTCTTTCAAAGTCCTCTTGCGTATTTCCCATCCTTTCATGGTAGGCTGAGCTTTTTAGGCATTGTCAAGCTTGTTTAAATATTTAATAGGAATTGGGAAAGAAACAAAGAGACCAAGTTGAGGGCAGAGTCCCTCCTCAGAAAGCTAAGGTATATTTCCCATGAAATGGTGTGCAATGAAGTAGAATACAACTAAGGCTTTTGTGTTTTCCGATGCATTCACTTATTTTAAACAAATTGTGAGAATTGTCCCTGGTGACATTTTAACTTCTGCAGCTTAACTTTAGCCTGCCCAGAATAACCGTACCCATGTGGATTTGAATAAGCATGCTCACTTCAGCGTCATAAAACCAGACTTTGTGTTTCTCCGCAGTGGTAAAAAAAATGTTATTGTGTGTGGCGAGTGAAGTATTTTTTACCTGAGTCTATATGCAACTGGTAACATGTTAAGTAACCTGGAGGCTACTTGATGATACTGTCCAACCAATTATTTTATGAATTAAAGGAGCAATATGAGATGCCCATTTATTCTTGAAGAAAATCTTATAAATGCCACATGAGCTTAGTTCAACTGTCTTAATCACAACCCGATGTTATTAACACACACGGTACAGCTTCAAAACATCGTAAAAGATATCATTTTGATTTCATGGATGGTCAGTCTCATTGATGGCTCCATCTATGAATTTGAGAGTGCTTACATTTTCTCCAGCCCCAACCCACAGCTTAGTATCAAAACCAAGTAGTGGGGTTGCCATTGGGCTGAAACAAATACATTTACATACTAATTATAAAGACATAACTGTAACGAACAGGATGGGAGACAGAGAGCTAGTTTCAAGCGCAGGGAGCAGCAGGTGTTTATTAGTAAAGGACCAAAGGAGCAGGCAGGTAGCTGGGTCCAGGGGTAGGCAGGTCATACACAGGGTTCCAAAAAGGCAACAGTATAGCAGGGAAAAGGCTAGTAACGTCATCTGGGAGATCAGGCAATAGCTTGATAGCAGGAAATCCGAAAAGTACAGGCAGGGAATAGGCATCGTTAGTGAGGCAGGCAAAAACTATCATAAATGGGAGGATTAAATTACAGGCAACCCAGCATTCCGAATAGAAGTGTGTCACAAAACAAACAATACCTCACAATGATGGGGTGCAAAAACTGAACTAAATAGTGTGTGATAATGACATACAGGTGTGTGAACAGGTGATCAGAATTCAGGTGATTGGGATCTGGAAAGTGAGCTGCGTTCAGGGGATCTACGTGTTTGAGAGTGAGTTGGAAGCGAACATTACAATAACATTACTTTATCTGATATGCGTTTAAATGTCCAAATACAGTTAATTGGCACAGCAGCACTAAGTCAATTCATATCTTATGCCAAGAAAATCATAAAGCTTATTAGAGAAGTGTTCTTATTGAGCTTCATAACATCTTGAGCTACAAGGTAGTCTACTCTGATGAGGTGGGTAATTGAAAACTGCCAGGCAACCAGAGTAAACAAATACAGAGAGAAAAACAAAGCCGGGCAATTCCACATTAATGAAATTACAACGAGACTCTGATTTTTCACTTTAAAATGTCTGCTAAACAAAAAAAACCATTTATTTAAAAATGTAACAAACCATACAACACTGCACAAGGCGGGGAGAGGAAATGTGTACTTGGGAAAATTCTGACAAGGTTAGAATATGGGTGTATTTTACATGGAGGAGTTGGCATACTTGAGGGCAAAACGATTAAGAAGAGGTTATGAGAGAGAAATATACCTCTGAAGTATTTACATAATTGTAAAACATGAATAAGACAACAGTGACACATTCAAGGTCTTTGAGCTACAGAACTTGGCAAGTCTTTGATTATAGATTGTGATATTATTAAAGAGTAGGCTACAGCCTTCATAACCTTGTACAGTACCTCTTCTCCCACAAATTATATTTTACACAGATGCAGCTCCCACCTTATGTATGGGACCAGAACTAGGCCTATGTTTGCATACCTACTGTAGATGGATCTCCTGTAAAATATCATAAGTAATCGAACTAACACTCAATTTCACCAACGTGTGAGCTGGTGAGGATTCACAATGCCCTGTGCAGTGCCACCACATAGGGGGCAGTGCAGGACTCTGTATTAACAAAATGTCTCCCCTTCCGGTCAACACAGAGTGAGACCAGCCCTCAAGTATGCCAACTTCATCACATACCGTGCCTGCATCAAGAACACTGGCATGTGTCACATGTGTGACAGCCCAAAGTGTTGTAGATGCAATATGTTCAACAAAATGGTCATCCATGACGCTGTAATCATGTAATCATGTCTATTATTGAGTGCTGTTGGGAAATAACACGAAGAATGGAGCAAGCTATGAAATCCACGGAATTACGGCTGCTCGCTTGTCACAATCCAATTACATTGTCACTGTTTTCTCCGGCTCAAATCCCAACTCCCCTAGCCTCAATTCATTCAGTGAGGTTAATCTCTGATTATGTTTGTCTGTACACTTCCAATGTGCCCCAAATCCAATAGGAGAAAGCATTGTTAATAAATAATGACCTAGGTTCCACACTGTCCATATGTGCAGAAGGAGCAAAGTGCACACCTGATTTTGAAGTTGTAATACTCGTTGATAACACGAGGGAGGTTATAATTTATCCCTGGGATGGTCTCACGTATGCTGCATAGTCCATAATATGCCAACACGGTGTGAATGAAATTAGTATTATCTTTCTAGCATAAACAAATACACCTTTATGTGTAGGATCAGCTTTGGGCTGACACGTCCACTGTGCAACGTATGGCATCTCATTGGGGGTTGTCGAGAGAAACTGACACTGGATCCTCATTGTGTGTGTTGCTCTTTCAGCCCCCTCAAAAAATTGAATTGTCAAGAGCACTACAGGTGGAAATGGACAAATGCTTTACTTAGAAAGGACTTGACATGGAACAGCCAGCTAAGAAAAAAATGCTGGACACCTACAAATTATTTTATATTTTAGTCAACACTCTTACCCCAGAGAAATTTACAGGACAAACTAGAATTGAGTGCCTTGATCAAGGGAACATCAACAGATTCTACACCTAGTCAGCCCTGGGATTGGAACCAGGGACATTTAGCTTACTGACTCAATGCTCTTAACCACTAGGCTACCTGCCACCCCTAGTAAACATTGAGGTAACGATAGTTCATTACTTTTGTACAGTCTAAAATTGTACAGGTGAAAAACAATGTAGGAAAGAGACTCTTGTGCAGACTTTCTCACTGTAAAGCTAGCCCACTCTATGCAAAAACAATTTGTGCCAAAGAGACCTCGAGGAATTGGATCCAAAGTTAAACTGGTATTGTTATACTCAAAAATGAATTTGTCTCAGAGCTAGTTGGCCGTCTGAGAAAATACATTATATTTCCCTTCAAAAAATCACTTGAACCCGCTTAGCTATCATTGGCAGCCCCTAGTCAGACAGCCCAAACTGGGGTTATTCACTTTGAGGGCCTTGGTAGATTGGCTTCTCTGGAGCTAACTGATATGGACCAGGGCCCAATTTTCTTTGGCTAATTAGTTTGGCTACCATATCAGTGCCAGTCCTTATCAGCCCGGGGCCTTGTGTTTTCTCTTTTTCTCTAAACCAGAAACACTGTAAGACAGCTCGGCCCGAGCTGAGTCCACAGACTGACATGTATTTCTGTGTATTTATATGTCCTCATAGTTGTGATAAAAGTAGTGCTATTTGTCAAGGTGCGCCTTGCCAAAACCTTCATATGAAGAAAAAAAAACAGGTCTTGCGCTTTTGAAAATTACTGCCATCTTTGCTAAATCTCGAGAACATGACTACCTTACTCTGGGAGTGAGAAATCGGTTCATTTGTCACACCAATGCTACCCACTAAATGCAAACCAAAAGGCTGTTAGTACATTTCCTTTAAGTATACAGTGTGTCTGTGGAAAGTTGAGACAAACCATTTCTACAGGTACAAGGGTGTTGCTAGTGTAGACTTGAATTCAGTACCCTATAGTTGGCTATACATTTGTGGGAAGGCTATTTGTTAGCACTATCCAGATATTCACATAAGTTTACAGTCACATTCCAGATTCCAGTGAACCACTCTACGACCACCCAAGCTGATTTCTTTATGTCTAATTCATCCACCCTGAACTGAACATATCCCACTGAGTAAAACCCCTTGCAAAGTTTATTCAGTGCTTAAGACATATCAAATGAACCACCGTCTAATTCATGTGATCCACAGAGATAGCAGGTCTGTGTAGTGTAGTCATTAAAAATGCACTGCTGCTCTCTCAATGGCGGCTCAGTCGCATACAGTCATGCAGAGCCCTTTGGTAATTTAATCACATTCAGTACTTTCCAGTTAACAGCAACATGGGCTAAGGATAAATGATTAAGTGCATACATACAGTATTTGCCTCAGGTATTCTCTCAAGGCTGGAGAGTTTTGATCATACAGTTGTATGCATTACATTGTCTGAATTTGTATTTCTTCATAGCCCACAGAGTGAATAGAGGTTTACCTTTTACATCACATCTCATGATAAATTGTCAATCTAAAAATCACAGTTAACTGCTGTGCCGTATACACAGAGTTGGGGAGTAACTGTTTACATGTGATGTGACTACCTCAAAACTGTAACTGTAATCCGTTACGTTACCAGCAATCAGATAACAAACAAAAACTAGGTGATTACTTCTTGGGTGACTTTTAAATTCAGAAAGTATGTTTGCTTGAATCTGACCACAACTATAATGACGCAACAAATGTGTTTAGTGGATCCTTTTTGTCTTTCTTCTCTCTTTCTCTCTTTCTCTCTCTCTGAGGACCTGAGCCCTAGGACCATGCCTCAGGACTACCTGACATGATGACTCCTTGCTGTCCCCAGTCCACCTGGCCGTGCTGCTGCTCCAGTTTCAACTGTTCTGCCTGTGATTATTATTATTTGACCATGCTGGTCATTTATGAACATTTGAACATCTTGGCCATGTTCTGTTATAATCTCCACCCGGCACAGCCAGAAGAGGACTGGCCTCTAGGTTTCTTCCTAGGTTTTGGCCTTTCTAGGGAGTTTTTCATAGCCACCGTGCTTCTACGCCTGCATTGCTTGCTGTTTGGGGTTTTAGGCTGGGTTTCTGTACAGCACTTTGAGATATCAGCTGATGTACGAAGGGCTATATAAATAAATTTGATTTGATTTGATTTTCTTCTAATTAATCCAAAAGTAACTCAAAGTAATCAGGTTACGTTACTGAGTTTACAACCTGGACTCAGTAGTAGTTGTAACATAGTAACCATAAATCCAGCACAGCCAATTAGTATGATATGTTGTTTTGTATAGGATGTATTAATTTATGGATATCCATCATCCATTTCATTTGATAAGTTACGAATTACAATATGTTTGATATGTAATGAAGTTTGTACAATGTGTTGTGGATAATGTTAGCTAGGTTGCTAACACTAAGGTTATGGATTATGGGTTAAGGTTAGGGTTAAGCTTAGTGTTTGTTACATCTGCGCCAGCCACGCCCTCTACTGCTTCCTTGGATTCCTCTCCGGATCTGCTTACCCAGTCCCAATTCCACTCGCTCCAGCCTCAGCTTCTGCACCTGGCTTCCAGCAACCCACCCGAGCTTCCCCTGGCCTGCACTCCATCTTCCCCCTGTGTTTCAATAAATACCTTGGTTACAGTCTTTGATATTATTGACCATAATGTGTTGTTGAAAAAACTTTAGTGCTATGGCTTTTCAACCTCTGCCATATCGTGGATTCAGAGGTATCTACCTAATATAACTCAAATATAACACTTTAAAGGAAGTGTTTCTAATGTCAAACATGTAAAGTGTGGAATACCGCAGGGCAGCTCTCTAGGCCCACTATTCTTTTCTAAATTTACCAATGACCTGCCACTGGCATTAAACAAAGCACAGGTGTCCATGTATGCTGATAATTCAACCATATACGCATCAGCAACCACAGCTAATGAAGTCACTGAAACCCTTAACAAAGAGTTGCAGTCTGTATTGGAATGGGTGGCCAGTAATAAACTCGTCCTGAACTGGTCCTCTAAAACTAAGAGCATTGTATTTGGTACAAATCATTCCTTAAAAACTTCTTCAGGATTGGACTCTTTTTTTTCCAATATTCACCTAAAATTACATACACAAATCTAACTGCCTGTAACTCAGTCCCTGAAGCAAGGATATGCATATTCTTGGTAGCGTTTGAAGGGAAACACTTTGACTTTTGTGTAAATTTGAAAGGAATGTAGGATAATATAACACAATAGATCTGGTAAAAGATAATACAATGAAAAAACCAACCATTATTTTGTATGTTTTTTTGTACCATAATCTTTGAAATGCAAGAGAAAGGTCATCATGAATTAGTCCAGCCAAGTTGAATTTTTGGGGCCACTAGATGGCAGCAGTGTATGTGCAAAGTTTTAGACTGATCCAATGAACCATTGCATTTCTGTTCAAAATGTTGTATTGAGACTACCCAAATGTGCCTAATTGGTTATTAATAACCTTTCTTTCACTGTAAAAGCTACTGTAAATTGGACAGTGCAGTTAGATTAACACGAATGTAAGCTTTCTGCCAACATCAGATATGTCTATGTCCATGGACATGTTCTTGTTACTGACAACCTCATGCTTATCGCATTAGCCTATGGTAGCTCAACGTCCCACCGATCCTGAAGAAGCTGCAGCTGGCCCAGAACAGAATGACACTTTTTGCTCTTAATTGCAATCAGAGTGCTGATATAAATACTATGCATGCCAGTCTCTCTTGGCTAAGAGTTGAGAAGAGACTGACTGCATCACTTCTTCTTTTAATGTGTTGAAAATCCCAAATTCTTTGCATAGTCAACTTACACACAGCTCTGACACACAGACTTATCCCACCAGACATGCCTCCAGGGGACTTTTCATAGTCCCCAAATCCAGAAGAAATTCAAAAAAAGTACAGTATTATATAGAGCCCTTTTTGCATGGAACTTCCTTCCATCTCATACTGCTCAAATAAACAGCAAACATGGACATAAATAAAAAAATAAAACATTTATAAAACATAAACAACAAACTGGGTTTCAAAAAACAGATAAAGCAACACCACGTGGCCCAACATCTCTCCCTTATTTGACCTAGATAGTGTGTGTGTGTGTGTGTGTGTGTGTGTGTGTGTGTGTGTGTGTATGCATTGATATGTAGGCTACGTGTGCCTATAAAAATATATATGTAGTTCTGTCCTTGAGCTGTTCAAAATCCTTCGAAAAACTGGTCACTAAAAACACAAAAATAATATCCATCCGCCAGTCAATGTATTGCCTAAGGCGAAGGAAAATACTTATCAAGCCCCTGTAAACGCCTACAGCTTCCACACGATGTCGCCAATGCTGTCATTTTGGGCCTAGTTTATCCTTGGTTTGGAAACGTGACGCATTTCCTTTCTTTGGGCTCACCACAGGATGTTTTGAAAGTGAAAACATGGACGATGATTTCAAGACTTGCTGCTATCGAATACAGATCGCCCGTGATCAATCTAATAGACTATTAACGTTTATTAATACCTAAAGTTGGTTTAGAAAAGTAATTTGAAGTGATTTGTAAAAGTATATAGGTAACTTTTGTAATTTTAAAAAGTGACGTTGCGTCATGTAAAGGGGCATTTTTCTGGATCAGACCGGTCGTCAGCAAATCACATTTTGGGTATACAATGACGGATTTAATCGGAAAAAGACCCAATTGTGATGTTTATGTGACATATAGGAGTGCCAAGAAAGAAGCTCGTCAAAGGTAATGAATGTTTTATATTTTATTTCTGCGTTTTGGGTAGCGCCGGCTACCGCTAAATCTGTTGTTTTGTTGATGGTCTGGTATTCGGGGGGGGTGCATGCTATCAGATATTCGCTTCTCATGCTTTCGCCGAAAAGCAATTTTTAAATCTGACTTGGTGGCTAGATTCACAACGAGTGTAGCTTTAATTCACTACCTTGCATTTGTGTTTTATTGAAAGTTTGAGTTTTATCGAAAACAATAAGTGGCGCTCTAAAATATCCGCTGATTTGATCCCGCCAGAGGAACATCCTCCCTAACAAGTTTAACCAGTTATGCATTAGGGGGTGCTATTAAATTTTTTGGATGAAAAACATTCCCATTTTAAACAAGATATTTTGTCACGAAAAGATGCTTGACTATGCATATAATTGACAGCTTTGGAAAGAAAACACTCTGACGTTTCAAAAACGGCAAAGATATTGTCTGTGAGTGCCACAGAACTGACGTTACAGGCGAAACCCAGATAAAAATCCAACCAGGAAGTGCCGCATTTTTTGAAACCGCCTCATGCCAATGACTCCTTATATGGCTGTGAATGAGCTACGAATGAGTTTACGTTTTCCCCAAGGTGTCTACAGCATTGTGACGTCTTTTTAGGCATTTCCATTGAAGAATGGCCGTAAGGGACCATATATAGCATGTGGTCACATGGTGTCTCCCGCAGAAAATCTTGCGTAAAATACTGAGGTAGCCATTTTTCCAATCGCTTCTTATGAGAAACTAATTGCCTCGACGGATATATATGTTAAAAACACCTTGAGGATGGATCCTAAACAACGTTTGCCGTGTTTCTCGATATTATGGAGCAAATTTAGAAAAAAGTTTGGCGTTATAGTTGTAGCATTTTCCGGTCGATTTCTCAGCCAAGCATGATGAAGAAACGGGAGCTATTTCGCCTACAAAAATAATATTTTTGGAAAAAAGGAACATTTGCTATCTAACTGGGAATCCTGAATGAAAGCATCCGAAGTTCTTCAAATTATTTCATTTGGTTGCTTTTCTTATTTTTGTGAAAATGTTTCCTGCTGCCAGCAGAGCTAGCATAGCATTATGCCATGATAAACTTACACAAATGCTTGTCGAGCGTTGGCTGGAATGCAAATTTTGAAAATCTGAGATGACAGTGTTGTTAAAAATCCTATAATGTGATTTTCTGGATTTTTTTTCTCATTTTGTCTGTCATAGTTGAAGTGTACCTATGATGAAAATTTACAGGCCTCTCATCTTTTTAAGTGGGAGAACGAGCACAATTGGTGGCTGACTAAATACTTTTTTGCCCCACTATATATGCATATTCTAGCACCTGGTTCTGAGAAATAGCCTGTTTACTTTGGGAACGTTATTTTTCCAAAAATGAAAATAGTACCCCCTAGTTTCAAAGAGGTTAATAGATTCATTTTTGAATGCATACACACAGTCACTGTTCTATTACCAATAGCAGTTAGGATAGGTGATATCTGACAAACAAACATATTTTGAACAGGTCAGAATAAACCAACCTAATTCTGGTCTCCCCATCAAAGACCGTTGGTGATCAGGCAAGTGGTAAGGCCTTTGCCAGAGCCGCTTTGATGCATCGTTGGTCAGCTCCTGTCCCCTAGACACTGGTTGCTCACATATAAACACACTTGGGATATCATAAGCTACTGCCGTTGACGGGTGACTGACTGTTCCATTCATTGGAATGCTCACATTGAGAGCATGTCTGCATGATGCGGATGAGGGCTCCCTTGCTGTTCTTCTCTATGCTGAATGTCCAGCTGCAAACTGGACATCTCTTCAACAACTGCAGCAGACAATCTTATGAGGTGGTGTTGACCAGAGGGCCTGTTACAGCGTGATATAATAGACAGCTAAATGTTAAATTGTTAGTAAGGACAAAGCTTTTTACTAATGCAATACTACTACAGTTGTATCTGCTTGGCTGGGGAACTAGCCCAATAGTTTATCAAACTGGGAATTTTTTATTACAACTTTTCAGATTTCAGAAAACACACATTTACCTGTCAGTGTTGATGACGCTGTCGGTGTCATCGGGGCAGCAACTCGGTTCACTATCAGAGGCATCATGATGGCGTGTCCTTTTTATAGGAGTCGAGGGAGACAGGAAAAAAATGGAGGTGTCACAAGGGTACTTGTCTCGCATTACCCACTTTTATTCTGAGGTCTTGCTTGACAAGCTGTGAAAATGGCAATTGAACAGTGAATGAAATTACTTGGAGGTCACTAAACCATTGCATGTTATGACACCCACCTTTTCTCCTTCGGGCAGGTCCCGGCAACCATTCATGACCTGGGGATCAGTCTGTGCACTTTGTCTAACAGAAAAAAAGTAAACGATTGTTATCATCCCTCAATTATAAAACATACCTTGAAAAAAATAGCACAATCTCTTTAAAGACTGAGTTATACTGCATCTAAAGTCAATCTGGCAACATCACAATCATGACAAAAGGTTTTCCTACTAATTATTTGCGTTCTTTTGAAATGTTATCATTTTTCCAAGCCAAATCCAAGTTGCATTGAGGTATGCTAACGCCAGCTATGCTAGCAATGGTGGTGATAATGATTATGAAAATATATATAACATGATACATAACCAGAATTCTATGGTCTAGCTACCGGTATACTCACCACCATTGGGAACCAGCAAACTCGTATCACTTATTCTATTATAATCTCCACCCAGCACAGCCAGAAGAGGACTGGCCACCCGTCATAGCCTGGTTCCTCTCTAGGTTTCTTCCTAGGGAGTTTTTCCTAGCCACCCTGCTTCTACATCTGCATTGCTTGCCGATTTGGGTTTTAGGCTGGGTTTCTGTACAGCACTTTGTGAAATCAGCTGATGTAAGAAGGGCTTTATAAAGAAATGTGATTTGATGATATTCTGCATGGTAGAGTACTAGGGTCCTTTGGCAGGGCATGCCAGTCATGCCAGTCTGCTGGGAGCATGAATTGTCGAGAAGGAGGAATGGTCAATCCGCATAGGGCTTTTCCGTCTCACGGGCCTTGATCCTTTAAACACGTTGGTGTCAATGAAACAACGAAGGCTCCTTCAATAAAGGGGAACTAAGTTGGCGGAGGGGTGATTTGCATGTAGAGCTTAACAAAAGGGGACATGAATTGTTGACATTTTTAATCCAAACCCAACCTTCAATTACACGTTGTGACTCACATTGTAATGGTTTTCTTTAGGTGAAGTAGAGGCGGACCAAAATGCAGCGTGGTTGTTATTCATTGTACTTTAATAAAGAAACTGTACACGAATAAACTAACAAAACAACCAACGGTCGAAAACCTAAAACAGTCCTATCTGGTGCAAACACAGAGACAGGAACAATCACCCACAAACACAGTGAAACCCAGGCTACCTAAATATGGTTCCCAATCAGAGACAATGACTAACACCTGCCTCTGATTGAGAACCATATCAGGCCAGACATAGAAATAGACAAACAAGACATCCAACATAGAATGCCCACTCAAATCACACCCTGACCAACCAAAACATAGAAACATACAAAGCAAACTATGGTCAGGGTGTGACACACAGTTTCCAAACTCCGTTTTTAGGTGATGCTATTTACCGTTTGTTGTTTATTTTAACACAAAATGTTTTAGGCAGTTTAAAAATATATATATATTTCACCTTTATTTAACCAGGTAGGCCAGTTGAGAACAAGTTCTCCTTTAAAAAACTGACCTGGCCAAGATAAATCAAAGCAGTGCAACAAAAACAATTTTTCAAAGAGATTAGTTGGTTTTTAGGAGCAATCGTTCTTGAAAGTGAAATTCAGACTTGAATTGTAAGAATATGCATGACTTAACTCATGTATGCAGGTAAGCACCACAACTTGAAATGAAAGATTAATGAGGGTTTTTGAAAATAATCAAGCAGAGCACTGGCAGGAGTCATCCACCTTGGCCGAGGTTGAGCCTCCATGGGGGTTACTTTAGTTTTAGGCCCTGCTTAGCCTAAATGCATATACTATTACCTGCTTTCTCCTGCTATAATAAAATTAAGTATCCTTCAAGAACTGTATTTGTGTGGTTTATTCAACGAACTAAGAGATGTTTAGTTTATGTGACCCGATTCAGGAAACTAGGCATATGTCACTAGTCACAACTTCACTGGAGAGCCTTCTGAACGTTATTTTTTTAATCAAAATGCATTTTTGGGCAGAAATGCCTTTTCGAACATTTGAACTTTCATGTGTCTTAATATCAAACCGGTATGTAATTTTTAAATATGAATAAAATTGTTAAATTAATAGCCTAGCTGGTTTAGCCACAAAGAAAGATCACAACCTCCCCGCTAGCCATGATAGGCCGAGATAATGAGTGGACTGGACATGCCGAGAGAGGAGTTTGGATTGTTCGTCTGTGTTGCATCTTGTGTCTATAAAATGAGCTGCTCGTAATGCGTACATAATCCTTTTTGTTTTTAAGATAGAATGTTAGCCATGGAGAACTGCAAATATCTCACTACTTCTCTCAACTATCTTCTCTCACTTGTTGCCCGGAATTTATCAGGCGCTATCGACAAAGGTCAGTGGGGAAAAAGTTGTGATGGACTATCGTGCCATGCAATGCTGACTCTCTCTCACTCTGAAAATAACACGTTCTGAAATCAGTGGAACACAAAGGGCCAAACAAGCTAAACGGAAACACAGGATGTCTTATAAAAGGGGTTGCAGTCTGCCGTGAAGCTTTTATCCATGTATACAGGAAGGAATCTAGCTACAGAAATTGTTCTGGTACATACTGAATATTTCATTTATATTGACACTTTCTGATATTGCTACTATGCAAGTAACCATTTGGCTGTACCGTTTACACCTTCTGTAGGGACCATCCACTTAGCAAAATGTTGATGTGTAAAATGAATATTGATGTGGTCATAGCATGATTGTGACATACCACAACAATATCATGTGACCGTATAGTGTCCACCACATAAATATGGTACATGCCTCAGTTTATGTACATGTGCACCTCACTCAGGTTTAAACTCCAGTTGCATGGCCTTCACTTATGTATGGAATACTATGTGATAAGTGCATGTGTAACAGTATTTAAAGTGTGCTGGTGTGAAGGCATTTGGGCAGTGGTACAGTGCTTAAGTAAAAATACTTGTAGTATCTGTACTTTATTTATATTTTTGAAACTTTTACTTCACTACATTTGTAAAGAAAACAATGTACCTTTTAATCCATACATTTTCCTTGACACCCAAATGTACTCAATACATTTTGACAGAAAAATTGTCCAATTCACACACTTATCAAGAGAACATCCCCGGTCATTCCTACAGCCTCTGATCTGGCAGACACACTAAACGCATGCTTCGTTTGTAAATTATGTCTGAGTGTTGGAGTGTGCCCCTGGCTAGCTGTCAATAAAAAATAAAAAAATAGTGCTGTCTGGTTTGGTTTATATTTTTTCTATTGATACTTAAGTACATTGTGCCCCTGGCTATCCATCAATTTAAAATACAATTGTGCCGTCTGGTTTCATATAAGGAATTTAATTAAATGACTTAAGTATGACAATATAGTACTTTTTTCTGCCACTGGATGTGAATGGGGAGTTATAGCATTTCTTTCACATGACCCATTTTAGACAAGTGTGTCTGGGTTAGTCATCTAATATTCATAAAAATGTTTATCTGGACACTTTGTTTACCTGGAATTGTTGCTTGTTGTAGGCTACCACTTTGACTTAATCTTCACTAAACTGACTGTTTAGCACATGACCTCACATGTGAATCCTTAAAAAGAGATGGGTGGGGCTGGCTTAAGAGGGTGTGAACAATACTGAGTGGGTGTAGACAAAGGAGAGCTCTCCAGTAGGTAGCAAAACTTTTAAAGGCCCTTTTATGAAAAGTGAGTTTACAAGTTGATCAACTTTCAAAGCAGAATTAGTGTCCCATTGTTTCTCAAAAATTAGAAATATCATCCAATGTAAAAAAAAAAATGTACTTGCTACATAAGACCGATTTGAGCTGGTCAAGATGTGCTGGTAAAACCTTGATAGTGGTGCTTGAATGTTTTTTCTGAAAACATTTACAGCACCCTGAAATGCGATAATATAAACAGTTAAAAGTCATGTATTCACTGATTCATAATTCACTAATTAGTGTTTTTAATATACCAGTGACAGCGTTATCATTCAGTGCGGCAAGTAAACATGCACAACAAACAAGTGAATGAACATTTATGGAAGAGACATGGGCAGATGTGGACGTAGATTTAGTGCAGCTGACATCAAAGGCGCACAAAGGCGCACAAAGTGTTTATCGGAGATGTGCAGGTCTGACTACGGCTGTACACATGCCCACAAATATCCAGAAATTGTACTTTCAGACTTACGCGCTGGAGGGTTCCACCCCGTAAATGTGTCTTCCCATGGAGAGTTGCTTTTGCCACTGTACAGCTATGATTACCGGATATTGTATATTAATGTAATATTACCATATTCTTGGTCACACACACACACACACACACACACACACACACATACACAGACAGAGAGAGAGAGAAGTCTTGAATCTACAGTACAGCTCCTCTCCACCTACTGTAAAAATGTCCTTTTGCATACATTAACTATGGGTTGTAGACAAAAAGAAGGGAAGCGCTGTTGACGTACACAACAAACTCCAGGTCAAGGCAGGCAGGGGTCGATAATCCAGAGCAGAGGCCAAGGTGCAGGACGGCAGGCAGGCAGAGGTCGGTAATCCAGAGCTGGAGCAAGGTACAGGACGACAGGCAGTGGTCTGGCGGACGGGCACAGGGTCAGGACAAGCAAAAGGTCAAAAACCAGGAGTATGCGAAAACGAGAAACCCAGGAGCAGAGACAAACCACTGGTAGGCTTGAACAAACGAGAAAACTGGTAACAGACAGAAAACACAGGTATAAATACACAGGGGATAATGGGGAAGATGGGCGACACCTGGAGGGGGTGGAGACAAGCAGAAGGACAGGTGAAACAGATCAGGGCGTGACAACTATAGGTCGTTCCATTTGATTTCAAACCCTTTTTGATTTGAATGCAACTTTCTATCCATACTTGCCCATGGAAGAAGTGGTCAGATATTAATATAATTAATTAATTAATATAATTAATATACCTGACTGCAAAAATATTTAGGAGGTTAAGTTGCTCAAAGTTGACCCATTTTCCACCCTACCATGAGGCATCCATGTCTTCCGCAATGTAAAAGATAAACGGTTGAGTTCAATATCATTGAATAGCTTACAAAACAGGGTTGTCAAACAATTGTATACATTTCTTGAAAAATATATTTTTAATTTGATCAAAATTGACAGTTGTTTTACCTTTATCTCTTTACACTCCAGGGAATTGGCCTTTATGGGTAGGGCTACATTGAAATATTTCTTACGGAATCAATATGAAAAGCATACAGACAAGCATGGTGGCAATTGAAAGGGAAAAGTTTGGAGAATTTGGGAAAAGGATTAGACCAAAGTTGAAGACTCATCAGTTCACCTGACACAAGACTAAATCCAAACATTACACTGTTGATTTCATGTGCATTACATTTGCTGTACTTTTCACCGCATTTCTTGATAACTAAATCTGAAAATACTCTGGATACATGATTAAAATATTCCTGGAACATGTGGGGTAGATGCAACATAAGACAAACAAAATGACATGGGTTTGAGGAAGAGGACTAACTGGTTTCTCCAGGTGGCCATACACCTCTCCAAAGTGTGCACAGTTTGTAAGTAATTTAAATGTTCTTTTATGACTCAAAGAAGTGTCTTTAACTTAAAGGTGTTTTTTGAGCTCTCCTAGCAGTGCTGTTGGAGAACTAGAGCAAGCACACTTGTAGTTATTTTGTTTGGAACACAATCCTGCATCCCAAGCATCTCACAATTACTGTTGTTGTCTCTATCCAAAAAACGGCCTGTTATAAATCGCAATCTGGGTCAGGTCGGCATCATTTGAAATCTTGTTGTATTGCCAATATGACTAGCCAAGTTATACAATGCAATCTTACAGTGTTAGGCTTTCACAAGGAAATTCAGAGAAAGATATCGTAATTTTGTTGTGCATAGAGATGAGTCATGAGTGCATTCAGGTGCGTTTTTCGTGACCAATTTTCTTTACAGTATACAATCATAGGCTCATTCGATTCACAACAAACCAGGGTATGATGCCCTGTCATCTTGTAACTGTAAATCAAACACCCCCTCCCCAAGGTGTTGTAAGCGTTCCACAGTGACGTTCGCCCATGTTGACTCCAATGCTTCCCACAGTTGTGTCAAGTCGGCTGGATGTCGCCTCCCGAGTGGCACAGCAGTCTAAAACCCAGCAGTGTTGTAGTTCTTGACACCGGTGCATCTTGCAGCTACTACCATACCCCGTTCAAAGGCACTCATATTTTTTGTCTTGCCCATTCACCCTATGAATGGCACACATACACAATCATTGTCTCAAGGCTTAAAAATCCGTATTTAACATGTCTCCGCCCCTTCATCTACGCTGACTGAAGTGGATTTAACAAGTGACATCAATAAAGGATCAAAGGTGTCCTTAATATTTGTACACTTAGTGTACGTACAGTGGGGGGAAAAAGTATTTAGTCAGCCACCAATTGTGCAAGTTCTCCCACTTAAAAAGATGAGAGAGGCCTGTAATTTTCATCATAGGTACACTTCAACTATGACAGACAAAATGAGAAAAAAAATCCAGAAAATCACATTGTAGGATTTTTTATGAATTGATTAGCAAATTATGGTGGAAAATAAGTATTTGGTCACCTACAAACAAGCAAGATTTCTGGCTTTCACAGACCTGTAACTTCTTCTTTAAGAGGCTCCTCTGTCCTCCACTCATTACCTGTATTAATGGCACCTGTTTGAACTTGTTATCAGTATAAAAGACACCTGTCCACAACCTCAAACAGTCACACTCCAAACTCCACTATGGCCAAGACCAAAGAGCTGTCAAAGGACACCAGAAACAAAATTGTAGACCTGCACCAGGCTGGGAAGACTGAATCTGCAATAGGTAAGCAACTTGGTTTGAAGAAATCAACTGTGGGAACAATTATTAGGAAATGGAAGACATACAAGACCACTGATAATCTCCCTCGATCTGGGGCTCCACCCAAGATCTCACCCCGTGGGGTCAAAATGATCACAAGAACGGTGAGCAAAAATCCCAGAACCACATGGGGGGACCTAGTGAATGACCTGCAGAGAGCTGGGACCAAAGTAACAAAGCCTACCATCAGTAACACACTACGCCACCAGGGACTCAAATCCTGCAGTGCCAGACGTGTCCTCCTGCTTAAGCCAGTACATGTTCAGGCCCGTCTGAAGTTTTCTAGAGAGCATTTGGATGATCCAGAACAAGATTGGGAGAATGTCATATGGTCAGATGAAACCAAAACATAACTTTTTGGTAAAAACTCAACTCGTCGTGTTTGGAGGACAAAGAATGCTGAGTTGCATCCAAAGAACACCATACCTACTGTGAATCATGAGGGTGGAAACATCATGCTTTGGGGATGTTTTTCTGCAAAGAGACCAGGACGACTGATCCGTGTAACGGAAAGAATGAATGGGGCCATGTAAGAAAAAATCTCATCGTGAGATTTTGAGTGAAAACCTCATTCCATCAGCAAGGGCATTGAAGATGAAACGTGGCTGGGTCTTTCAGCATGACAATGATCCCAAACACACCCGCCCGGGCAATGAAGGAGTGGCTTCGTAAGAAGCATTTCAAGGTCCTGGAGTGGCCTAGCCAGTCTCCAGATCTCAACACTATAGAGAATCTTTGGAGGGAGTTGAAAACCGTAAGGCTCTCCAGAGGGTAGTGAGGTCTGCACAACGCATCACCGGGGGCAAACTACCTGCCCTCCAGGACATCTACACCACCCGATGTCACAGGAAGGCCTCAAAGACCATCAAGGACAACATCCACCCGAGCCACTGCCTGTTCACCCCGCTATCATCCAGAAGGCGAGGTCAGTACAGGTGCATCAAAGCTGGGACCGAGAGACTGAAAAACAGCTTCTATCTCAAGGCCATCAGACTGTTAAACAGCCACCACTAACATTGAGTGGCTGCTGCCAACACACTGACTCAACTCCAGCCACTTTAATAATGGGAATTGATGGGAAATGATGTAAAATATATCACTAGCCACTTTAAACAATGCTACCTAATATAATGTTTACATACCCTACATTATTCATCTCATATGTATACATATATACTGTACTCTATATCATCTACTGCATCTTTATGTAATACAGGTACCACTAGCCACTTTAACTATACCACTTTGTTTACATACTCATCTCATATGTATATACTGTACTCGATACCATCTACTGTATCTTGCCTATTCCGCTCTGTACCATCAGTCATTCATATATCTTTATGTACATATTCTGTATCCCCTTACACTTGTGTGTATAAGATAGTAGTTTTGGAATTGTTAGTTAGATTACTTGTTGGTTATTACTGCATTGTCAGAACTAGAAGCACAAGCATTTCGCTACACTCGCATTAACATCTGCTAACCATGTGTATGTGACAAATAAAATTTGATTTGAAGTCTGTGTTGCCCAGCAACAGCCCCAAAACATCACTGCTCTAGAGGAGATCTGCATGGAGGAATGGGCCAAAATACCAGCAACATTGTGTGAAAACCTTGTGAAGCCTTACAGAAAACGTTTGACCTCTGTCATTGCCAACAAAGGGTATATAACAAAGTATTGAAATATACTTTTGTTATTGACCAAATACTTATTTTCCACCATAATTTGCAAATAAATTCATTAAAAATCCTACTCAGTGATTTTCTGGATTCTTTTTTCTCATTTTGTCTGTCATAGTTGAAGTGTACCTATGATGAAAATTACAGGCCTCTCTCATCTTTTTAAGTGGGAGAACTTGCACAATTGGTGGCTGACTAAATACTTTTTTTGCCCCACTCTATATGATATGAGTTCTATGATGTGGAAATGTGAAGTGCACATTTGGTGTTTGGCTTGCTTGCATGACATCAAAGCAGTATTTATTATAATCCTCAACGTCTCCTCTATAAAAATACCCTCGAGCTCTCAATTCACAGCATTTCCCTTCCTCAGACAACAGAACATTTGCAAAAGTTGCCTAATTAGCGCGACGGATGGGGGCAATTTCTTGTCGTGTGCAGTGCTCAAGTTCAGAACCCATACAGAGCTGTGAAGTGTAGAGCTTGAGCTCTGAAATAATGTGTAGCATGTTATGGTACAGCCACTGCTTTCTAATTTAGGCGCGTATCAGTGCCCAAATCTGCCATTTTCAACGAGAATGTGTGTGCAAGTGTACATTTCTGGAAATTTCCAGGCGCGTTCAGCCCTGCACACGTCCCGTATATCTCCGATAACGTCGCTCCCATAAATGTCAGTAAATGATTTGCTTGTGCATGCTTATTTGCCCCCACTAAATGCTAATGCTAGTCATTGCTAGCTTGCCTTTGTGGATGTCACCAGTATATTAAAACCAACAATTAATAATTAAATGAATGAATTAGTGAATGATAAATGAAAACCTTCCTTTAAATTATTTGTATTATCATTAAAATCACACATCAGGGTTCCTACATATTTTCAGAAATAAAATTCAAGCACCCGTATCAAGGTTTTAGTTCCTTGAATAAAACACTGAAATCCACTTAATTACTTCTTGATGGATACATCATTTCAGTAGAGAAGGAGAAAGTGCTAATAGTATCTGCATTTAGGCTAAGCAGGGCCTGAAATGAAAGTAACCCCCGCGGAGGCTCGATCTGTGCCAAGCTGGATGAATCCTGCCAGTGCTCTGCTTGATTATTTTGAAAACACTTTCATTCTTATCTTTGAATATCATGCTTACCTGCATATTATCAACTAACAGGAGTCATCCAGCTTGGCCCAGGGTGGTTTGCTGTTTTGCAGGCCACCCTCCTAATCGCCAATCGGGTCAACATGAACTCCTGTCCAAATATCTCTCATCCTCTGCAAGTGCTCTCGAACTGTGCATCGGAGAAGCAAAAAAATTAAATAAATAAATAATAGAATACAGTAAACAAATGCATCAGTCTCAAGTCATGCATACTCTCACTCTGAGCCTCATTCCCACCAACCCCAGATTGAGAGATATTCCAGGGGAATTTTAACCTTTGACATTTCACTCTTTCCTTGATTGTAGTTCCCCCAAAACAGTTGTTGATATCTCGTGGAATAACTGTCATTGGACTATTGTGAAAACACCTGTTTGAAATGGGGGTCCAGATGCCTTTGGCTCCATGCAGTGGATGCATCGCCCACAAACACCTCCCCAATGGTCGTTATAATCAAATGAGGTATGCAACACGTTTTGCTTGTGATACATCCAGTGCACAGATCTAAAGGCATGTGAACTAGAGTAGGAAACATACTTTTTTTGTTTGAAACATGTAATAGGGCCATGTATGACCTGTGCATTCCAATGACCAGGAGTAATAAATGAGGAATAAACCTAGTGTTACACAGAAGCTACTTGCACAAAAAGGCTTTCTCCTCTGGCCTTCCCTTCTTTGCATTCAGTTCACAACAAACCAGGGCATGATGCCCTGTCATCAGGTAAACCTGAGAGATACACCTGTCTCACAGTCTCCTAATAAGTGGCACAAGAACCTGTAATAGATACAAGCACAAGGTTCATTTTACGTTGTTTTGGTTGCCAAGCCACCAATGCAGCGCTTTGCTATTGAATGTTTACAGAGCATTAAACATACCTTTGAGAGTATCACTCTTTTTCAGTGTTTGATTGAACACATTGCAGAACATTTTATAAAAATGTATTTAATACCATTCTTATAAATGTTACAACCTGAAAATAAGATAAGTTAAGAGACAAGGAGAGTTGGCTTTTCACTGGGCTTCTCTTCCACACATGACGTAGAGGCACACACTTGCATCAGTTGAGAGTTTTACATTACTCGCACAACCTGGACATTTCAAGAACCTTGTTAATGCATTATTGGGAATTTACTACCCCAGAAATTCCTGTATCACTGAAGTGTTCAGGGGATGCATGGGAGTGTGCAGGAATCCACACACTCGCATGGGAAATTCCCTCACGACCATGCACCTCAAATTTCACAGGAATACAGCCAATCCGATTTCTTTTTTTTTCTTTCATTTTCACGTATGTTGTAGCGTAGACTCTTTGCCACATCTGAGGTGTTTGTGTTGTGCCCGCCATTGGTGACTCCGGGATGCTGGCCTTCTAGGCAGAGGTCCTTTGTCCAGTGTGTGTTCTTTTGCCCATCTTAATCTTTTCTTTTTATTGTCCAGTCTGAGGCATAGCTTTTTTTGGAAACTCAGCCTAGAAGGCCAGCCTCCCGGAGTCGCCTCTTCACTGTTGACGTTGAGACTGGTGTTTTGCGGGTACTATTTAATGAAGCTGCCAGTTGAAGATGTGTGAGGCATCTGTTTCTCAAACTAGACAGTAATGTACTTGTCCTCTTTATCAGTTGTGCACCGGGGCCTCCCACTTTCTATTCTGATTAGAGCCAGTTTGCACTGTTGTGTGGAAGGAGTAGTATACAGCGTTATAAGAGATCTTCAGTTTCTTGACAATTTCTCTCATGGAATAGCCTTCATTTCTCAGAACAAGAAGAGACTGAAGAGTTTCAGAAGAAAGTTTTGTTTCTGAGCCTGTAATTGATCCCACAAATGCTGACGCTCCAGATACTCAACTAGTCTAAAGGAGGTGAGTTTTATTGCTTCTTTAAATCTGAACAGTTTTCAACTGTGCTAACATAATTGCAAAAGGGTTTTCTAATGATCAATTAGCCTTTTAAAATTATAAACTTGGATTAGCTAACACAACATGCCATTGGAACACACAAGTGATGTTTGCTGGTAATGGGCCTTTGTACGCCTGTGTAGATATTCCATTTAAAAACATTTTTAGAAGTAGTTTCCAGCTACAATGGTCATTTACAACATTAACAATGTATTTCTGAACAATTTTATGGGACAAAAAAAGTGTTTTTCTTTCAAAAACAAGGACATTTCTACGTGACCCCATACTTTTGAACAGTAGTGTATATTTTTTGCTCTCAATACTTTTGGGATTATGTTTTGAAATAAATTCAATTAAAATGTGAATGATGTACCAGCTACATTGCAGTGGTCTGAGGGATATATCTGTTCTATGAATAACATTTCTATGATTTACATAACACCCATCCTATTCAAGAGTATGCTGTGTCTCAACCGATGGCGGGCACAACACTAACACCTGAAATGATGTCAAATAGGGTCTAAACTGCAACATATGTGAAAATGAAAAACAAGAGTTTACTTGAGATTATTGGTGTTAAAAGGTTAAAAAAAGTTTTTTACAAAAACAATGTTTTTAAGAAATTATAAAACAGTTTGAAAACCCTGTTTCTACTATTTTAAATGTTATCTAACTCATCTGTTTATATTTTTCAGTGATGAGGACATGGATGTCTCATAGTAGGGCGGGGTATGCAAAATGGGTCAACTTTGAGACCCTCCATCTCCTAAATATTTTGGCATTCAGGTACAAAAAAGTCACCTAACCATTTCTACCATGAGAAAATAAGTACAGAAAGTTTCATTCAAATCAAATATGGTGTGGTCAAAAAAGTGATTGAAATCACATGAAACAACCCCTATAATAAGTGGAGAAGTGGAGCCTCTAATCTAAACAAACACCTTGTTCAAATGCAGGCCCTGGTCACCCAACAAATTCACCCCACAGGCTGCATAGTTGCATTCATGCTGATGTACCTCCCAAAGTAAAATAAACCGCAGCAGCTCTGAAGTGGCACCAACCAGACTTCATACGGTAGCCCAATGTATGTGCATGGAAATGAGCTAGCTGGAGCACCCCTGCTGCAGACCCCTATGTACTGTATCTATTTTGGACACCCAAGCTGAATTGTGACGTCTATTATTTGAATACCTTCCACATCAGTTGGAATGTTAGGTGGACTGTTTAGAGATAAATGTACACTGTGGTGGAAAATGATATCCATCAGCCGTCTGTCATCTTAACACATTTCAATGGTGCTTCACTCTGCCTATCCAATGGGCCCCAAGTCAGTCATTATTTCCAGCTGGAAATGTCTTCTCTATTCTTTGTTTATCTGACTATCCATTCATTATTAAAGGGCTACATTTTGATAACTATATGTTGAGATAATGAAATTAGAGTAGAGAATAAAATAACATTTGTGGGCGTAGAATGGATCAGTTCCAGAGTCTCTAGGGTCGTTGGTCCGGTGTACTGTGCATTCGAGACCCGCAGGCCTCCTAGTGTGCTTGGAGTGTTCCGATGCAGTGCTGATCTACATGCACAATTGTCTATTTTTGCTTCAGATTTGATACTATTTTTTGTTAGAAGGACTAGCTAGTGCTTGAATGAGTGACACAATGAAATAAGCCAAATGTCCACTATAATGTGTAAAGATGGGCAGGATAATACGATAATGGTTGTTTTCTCATCTGTCACGCCCTGGTCAAAGTATTTTGTGTTTATCTTTATTTATTTGGTCAGGCCAGGGTGTGGCATGGGTTTTTGTATGTGGTGTGTATATATGGGGGATTGTAGCTAGTGGGGTGTTCTAGATAAGTCTATGGCTGTCTGAAGTGGTTCTCAATCAGAGGCAGGTGTTTATCGTTGTCTCTGATTGGGAACCATATTTAGGCAGCCATATTCTTTGAGTTTGGTGTGGGTGATTGTCCTTAGTGTCTTTGTTCCTGTGTTAGTTGACACAAGTATAGGCTGTTTCGGTTTTCGTTACGTTTATTGTTTTGTAGTGTTTTGTGTGTATTCGTGTTACGTTTGTTTGATTAAACATGGATCGCAATCTACACGCTGCATTTTGGTCCGACTCTCCTTCACACCTAGAAAACCGTTACATCATCTCTACTCAGCTGCTTAGTTGTTGGATGTTAAATGCCTTTCTATGTACAGTTCCACTGACATTTCCTGATTGTGCTTGCTGCAGTAGTGAGACACTAAAGTCCTGTGTTACAAAGTCGTAAGATGAGAGGCTTTAGCATTTACTTCACTGTTGGGTTTTTAAGGATTGTGCATCTGGGATGTGCACAAAATATACACCAGAAAGGATTCAAAGAACCTTACACATTAGTGCCATATTTAGCCCATAATCAGTAGCCCATGTGATATTTACTAAATCTGAGCCTCAGGTGTACCACCTCTTTGCTTCATTATGTCACTTCTGGTTGGGAGCCTATATTTGAAACAAATATCCATACATCTGTCAGGTACGTTATTAATGCTCGTGTCACCAGGGCATAGAATACCACAGTCGAAATATCCATAAAACCTAGCGGTCAAACAGGGAAATGGTTCCAATCATTTTTTCACCATTCATTGTCCCATAGTGGGTTTTAGAAACACATAAAACAAGTGCTGTATTTCGTATAAGCTTACCCTGGCGTGACGTTTTGATAATCGTGTAAATCTCGAAAAAAAAAATCTAAATAACAATTATGAAACAATAATCAATTTCATCCAAACAAATGTGTAATAAGTCAAGGGGTATGAATACTTTCTGAAGTAAAATGGAGAAAAACATTTGTATTCAGTTCAAGAAATTAATAACTTTGCCACATTTTTTACAGGATGCTTGTTTTGGAACATTTCTATTCTGTACAGGTTTCCTTCTTTTCTCTGTGAATTAGGTTAGTATTGTAGAGTAACTACAATTTTGGTGATCCAGTCTCAGTTTTCTCCTATCATGGTGAAATCCCTGAGTGGTTTCCTTCCTCTCTGGCAACTGAATTGGGAAGGACACCTGTATCTTTGTAGTGATGGGGTGCATTGATACACCATCCAAATTGTAATTAATAACTCACCATGCTAAAAGGGATATTCAGTGTCTGCTTAAAAAAAGAGGGGGAAAAAAGACCCATCTACCAATAAGTGCCCTTCTTTGTGAGGCTCTTGAAAACCTCCATGTATCAAGGTACAAGGCGAGACCCAAATGCAGACACAGGAGGCAGTCTTACAATGTTTATTAATCCAAAGCGGTAGGCAAGAGAATGGTCTTGGACAGGCAAAAAGGTCAAAAGCAGATCAGAGTCCAGGAGGTACAGAGTGGCAGACAGGCAGAATGGTCAGGCAGGCGTGTACAAAGTCCAGAAACAGGCAAGGGCCAGATCCGGGAGTACTAGAAAATGCAAAAAGCAGGAGAACGGGAAAACCGCTGGTTGACTTGTAAACATACAAGACGAACTGGGACAGAGAGATAGGAAACACAGGGATTTAAACACTGGGGAAAACAAGCGACACCTGGAGGAGGTAGAGACAATAACGAGGACTGGTGAAACACATCAGGGTGTGACACCATGGTCTTTGCAGTTGAATCTGTGTATGAAATTCACTGCTCGACTAAGGGACCTTACAATTATCTGTATGTGTGGGGTGCAGAGATGAGGTAGTCATTCAAAAATCATGTTAAACACTATTATTGCACACCATTTAAGCTAGATATGTGTTTTTGTATTGGTTGCGTCACAATCCATAAAATCCGCCTATATCGCACATCCGCATCTGCGGTTTCAGAACTAGAATGTTGTTTGTGAGAACATTAGACATCCCGAAGATTGGGACACTCACAAAATCGTCTGTAGCGTCCAAACGGTTTGGCCTACATTTTGCTCCATGACCCTCACAAGCGTCTTGGAACTCACCTGAATTATTTACAGCCTATCTGCCAACTTATGTCTGTAAAGTCCAAGCAGTTAGGGCTACACAATGTGACCCCTCTGTGGAAAGGTGAGATTCTCACAAACACATATAGCACCAGTCAAACGTTTGGACACACCTACTCATTCAAGGATTTTCTTTATTTGTACTGTTTTCTACATTGTACAATAACAGTGGAAACATCAAAACTATGAAATAACACATATGGAATCATGTAGTAACCAAAAGTGTTATTACATTATATTACATTTTAGATTCCTCAAAGTAGCCACCCTTGCCTCGATGACAGCTTCAAAAATGAAATCAAATTGTATTTGTCATATACTGTCATGGCCGTTGAAAGAACTGGACCAAGGTGCAGAGTGGTGAGCGCACATTTTCTTTATTAGAATGAAATGACGTCAAACAAAACAATAAACACTACAAAACAAACCGTGAAGCTAAAGGCTATGTGCCATAAGCAAAGTCAACTTCCCACAAAGACAGGTGGGAAAAGGGCTACCTAAGTATGGTTCTCAATCAGAGACAACGATAGACAGGTGTCTCTGATTGAGCACCCTACCCGGCCAAACATAGAAATACAAAAAATAGAACATAGAATACCCACCCCAAATCACACCCTGACCAAACCAAATAGAGACATAAAAAGGATCTCTAAGGTCAGGGCGTGACACTCTAGAGTTCCTATGTGGAGATAGGAGAACCTTCCAGAAGGACAACCATCTTTGCCGCACTCCACCAATTAGGGCTTTATGGTGGAGTGGCCAGATGGAAGCCACTTCTCATTAAAAGGCACATGACAGCCCACTTGTATTTTGCCAAAAGGAACCTAATGGACTCAGACCATGAGAAACAAGATTATCTGGTCTGAGGTTTGAACCCTTTGTCCTGAATGCCAGGCATGATATCTGGAGGATGCCTGGCACCATCCCTACAGTGAAGCATGTTGTGGGGATGTTTCTCAGCAGGAAGGGACTGGGAGACTAGTCAGGATCCAGGGAAAGTAAAGGTGTGTGAATAGTTTTTGAAGGCACTGTACATATTTTTTTAAACATTTTCATGGTTGGACATAAAATACTGTAAAAACAGCAGGAAATCAGCACCAAGCAATTTTGAGTTTTGAAATCGGTTCCCAAGCATAGAAAACAAGTGATCGCATACAAATGTAAGCAAGGTTTGAAATGATTATGTTTTACTCATATATTATATCTGTTTTGGCTTCTTGTGGTCAATTTGCAGTCTACAAATTATTTGTAATTATGTTCTGGCCCCCCGACCATCTGCTCAAGAAAAATCGGCCCGTGGCTGAATCGAGTTGATGATCACTGTTCTATAGTATATAATTCCATGATTAAAGAGCACCTTATGGATTATCTGTAAATAAATAAAAAATCACTCCTCTTCTGTGTTTGTGTTTTTCCCCTTGTTTGAATTATAATTTAAGCAATAAGTGACACTCATTTCCAATCACCAAAAGGCCACTGTATATCTTTGAGAGTGTGTGTGCATATCCTCAGGTACAAAAGTGTTTGAAATGCAAAATGGAATTAACATTATGAAAAAAGGATGAGTTACCCAGTGCTTTCAGTGTGGGTTTGTGCCCAATTTCTTTAATTCCAAATTATCCTAGACTACAGTCGCTCTGTTTGTCAGACCAACCGTCTCACTAAAATACTAGGTGGATTTAGAGACTATCACTTTAATTTAAATGACAGCGATCCTGCCGAGTATGGAAAATCATGATGTTTTTATAGTGATAGTCAGTCTTGAATGAGATTGAATTACAATTGCTTTCACCAATATGTTGCATCATAAATCACTGCACATTGTCAACCCTGTCTAACCACCAATATGTTGCATCATAAATCACTGCACATTGTCAACCCTGTCTAACCAACCTCCCTGTTGCCTCACCCTCAACCTGGTGCTGGAGAGCCACTGGGTGCAAAGTTATTATTACAGCCCAGCGCTAATACCTGATTCAACTAATCAATGGTTTATTAGTTGAGTAGGAACACCCACTGCGTCTCCAGGACCAAGCTTGGAGAACACTGGTTGAACGTACTGTGATACCAATCCATTCTGCTGTATTCAGTTATTCCCTCATTTTCTCCACTCTAGTAATGCTGGGCTAACAAATCATGCTGAAGTGAAATTTTAGAATATGAGACACACTTCAAAATTACGAAAATAAAGAAGTCTATGAAAAGATGGATCTCTAACAAAGCAAACCTCTGGGTTTTCTGGGTAGAAAACAACCACTTTGCTTTTGTTCCCTTCAACAGCAGCTTTGGAACTGCTGAATTCAATGCATTTGACAAGTGGGATAAAGCCAATGATCGATCACTTTGGAAATGCACAAAGGCAGTCAGGAAACCATCCATTCCAATGTATCATCTCTCAGATTTATATATATTTCTCCCTCAGCCATAAAAACGGCATAACAATAACAAATGGATGCAATCTAAGGATGTTTCCCATGATTCATATCCTACACAAGACAAAATTGGTGACTCTGAAGAGTCCCCCCCACCCACTGTTACAAACAATTTAAGATGCAACGTTTTCTCCTTCTCAGTGGATTTCATTTGTAGAACACCTTAAGAAAATAGCTTTGTCTTCCACTCTGGTGTTGCTATAACTCCCACCAGAACGTGTTTCTGGTCCACATTGTTAAAATGGCCATACTATATGTTGAGTTACTTTACTTTTTTATCAGAGATGCATTTTGACTGGACATATATTGTAAAGAACCTGGGTGAGCGCTATACACAGTAAATTATATTATTCAAATATTTATAACACATGACTCAATATGAGACATAAGTGTCTGATTTTCCATTTTCAGGTGACACTTTTTTTCCATTTTCTTTTCATTTTGGAGGCAGTTCCCTCTCCTCTTGTATTTTTTTTTACAAGCTTTTAATTATAGGACAGTGAGTAGAAGGGGTAGGAAAAACAGGAGAAGACATTGTTTCAAATTAGCAGTGGGATTTACAGTTGTGGCTGAAAGTTTTGAGAATGACACAAATATTAATTTCCACAAGGTTTGCTGCTTCAGTATCTTTAGATATTTTTGTCAGATGTTACTATGGAATACTGAAGTATAATTACAAGCAGTTCATAAGTGTCAAAGACTTTTATTGACAATTACATGAAGTTGATGCAATATTTGCAGAGTTGACCGTTCTTTTTCAAGACCTCTGCAATCCGCCCTGGCATGCTGTCAATTAACTTCTGGGCCACATCCTGACTGATGGCAGCCTATTCTTGCATAATCAATGCTTGGAGTTTGTCAGAATTTGTGGGTTTTTGTTTGTCCACCCGCCTCTTGAGGATTGACCACAAGTTCTAAATGGGATTAAGGTCTGGGGAGTTTCCTGCCCATGGACCCAAAATGTCGATGTTTTGTTCCCCGAACCACTTAGTTATCACTTTTGCCTATGACAAGGTGCTTCATCATGCTGGAAAAGGCATTGTTCATCACCAAACTTTTCCTGGATGGTTGGGAGAAGTTGCTCTCGGGTAGATGTGTTGGTACCATTATTTTTTCATGGTTGTGTTCTTAGGCAAAATTGTGAGTGAGCCCACTCCCTTGGCTGAGAAGCAACCCCACACATGAATGGTCTCAGGATGCTTTACTGTTGGCATGACACAGAACTGATGGTAGCGCTCACCTTGTCTTCTCCAGAAAAGCTTTTTTGCCCCAAACAATCAGAAAGGGGATTCATCAGAAAAAATGACTTTACCCCAGTCCTCAGCAGTTCAATCCCTGTACCTTTTGCAGAATATCAGTCTGTCCCTGATGTTTTTTCTGGAGAGAAGTGGCTTCTTTGCTGCCCTTCTTGACACCAGGACATCCTCCAAAAGTCTTCGCCTCACTGTGCGTGCAGATGCACTCACACCTGCCTGCTGCCATTCCTGAGCAAGCTCTATACTGGTGGTGCCCCAATCCCGCAGCTGAATCAACTTTAGGAGACGGTCCTGGCACTTGCTGGACTTTCTTGGGCGCCCTGGGGGTCACAAATTGCTAGACCATCGTAGGCCACAACATCCTATTTTTCTAATTGGAAAAATGGCAGCTTTGAGTCATCTTGGGTATGTCTGTATCAGCTTTGTACATCTTGATGTTCTCCTATTCTTCCTTGCAGATTCTCAAACTCTGTTAAATTACATGGGGAGCGGCAGTGAACAACAATCTTCAAGTCTTTCCACAGATTTTAAATATGGATTCAAGTCTGGGCTTTGGCTGTGCCACAAGAACATTCACATTCAAGTTCTGAAGCCATTCCAGCATAGCTTTGGTTGTACAAGTCCTGTTGGAATGTAAATCTTGACAACCATTCTAAGGTAGAATTCATTCTGAAGCAGGTTCTCATGAAGGATTGGCCTGTATTTGGCTCCCTTCATTGTTCCCTCTATCATCACAAGTCTCCCAATGCCACCAACATGCTTTATAGTAGTGGTGTTGTTAGATGGGTGATGATCTGAGCCTGATTTTCTACACAAATAGAGCTTTGCATTCAGGCAAAGAGTTCAATTTTTGTCTCATCAGACCACATAATCCCTTCTTGCCCGGTTGCTCAGTTTGGTCGGACGGCCAGCTCTATGCAGAAAATGGGTAGGTACAATGATGATTGCAGGGATGTCCACCAGAGCTGTTGCCAGAGTTTTTAATGTTAATTTGGCTGCAATGTCATTTTAGAGAATTTAGCAGTTCGTCCAACTGGCCTAACAACTGCAGACCATGTGTAATGACTCCAGCCCAGGACCTCCACATTAGCCCAGGACCTCCACATCCGGCTTCTTCACCTGCCTATGTCACAATCCAACCGGACAGCTGATGAATCTGTGGGTTTGCACAACTAAAGAATTTCTGCACAAACTGTCAGACACCGTCTCATGGAAGCTCATCTGAGTGCTCATTGTCCTCACCAGGGTCTTGACCTGACTGCAGTTTGGCATCGTAACTGACTTCAGTGGGCAAATGCTAACCTTCGATGGCCATTGACACGTTGAAGAAGTGTGTTCTTCAAGGTTGAATACTGGTATCAACTGTACCCCGGCAGATTGCAGAGAGCATGTATGGCGTCGTGTTGGCGAGTGGTTTGCTGATGTCAACGTTGTGAACCCACGGTGGTGGTGGGGTTATGGTATGTGCAGGCATAAACATTTTATTGATGGCAAGATACTGTGATGAGATCCTGAGGCCCATTACCGCGCCATTCATTCGCCTCCATCACCTCATATTTTCCACATTATGTTATGTTACAGCCTTATTCAAAGATGTATTAAATTGTTTTTTTTTCTGTCATCAATCCACACACAATAGTCCATAACGAGAAAGTGAAAACAGGGTTTTAGAAATGTTTGCAAATGTATTAAAAATTAAAAACAGAAAATGTTTATTTACATAAGTATTCAGACCCTTTGGTATGAGACTCGAAATTGAGCTCAGCTGCATCCTGTTTCCATTGATTATCCTTGAGTTGTTTCTACAACTTGATTGGTGTCCACCAGTGGTAAATGCAATTGATTGGACATGATTTGGAAAGGCATAAACCTTTATATATGTGACCGACCACCTCGATTCGGTCTTATATAGTGAAATCTGAAATGTTGGTGTTTACATTGGATAAAAGTAGAGACTGACCTAGAAAATTGTATATCATACTCTGCTATTTAGGAACAATAGAAAGTAATTCTGCTTTGAAAGTTGATAAACTTGTAACCCCACATTTGAGAAATTGGCCCTTGAAAGTTTTGGTACACCTATGGGAGAGCTCTTATTTGTCTACACACATGCGGCATCGTTCACACCCTCTTAAGCCTTATCCCAACTTGGAAAACAAGTTGCAAACAAGATGCTGTGTTTTTATTTACAGTAGTGATGGACAGCTGGTGGCATTTTGAAAACAGGTTTTCAAACACTTGCAGCCTGATTAAGCAGGACAATAGACTCTTCATAGCCCACCCACTGAAGGTGTGAACATCCCCCTACATACAAATACTGACATGACCAAAGAGAACAGACGAAATGGCCATAGTTTTCATCAAGCCAGCTTCTTTCTATGGTGCTATCCGTTCCAGGGTTAGGACCGTAACCATGAGAAGACTTGAAAAAGAATCAGAACTGAGAGGATCACAAAAACTAAAGTTTTTTTTTTTAAGAAAAAAATGTATATAGTTTATCAATGTTTAGGCATACTGTGTAATAAAATTGATAATTAAATAAAGGTTAAATAAAAATAAACACAATTATTGTGTACTAAAAATGGATGTGCAGAGCATTGAATTTGAATTTGCAGAGCATACAAACATGCCAACAACCATCTGTACAGATCAGTGGACAAAGGGCTGGACAACGGGCCGCACTGAAAAAACGCTTGGTTGCCAAGAAAGCGGATTGTTTTGCTAGATTCTCAAAATGTGTACGCAGTGTTTGTGCATTGGAATCACTTTATTTCTTAATTTATCTACTATTTCTGTCACAGCCCACTCTAATCGATGGGGGCTCAGGGCAGTACCATTCTGCTCATCTGATGAAGGTGCACATGGATCAGATTCAAACTTTGAAGATGCAGTTTCGATACCCATGCCGGCCGCCAACAGGAGACCCATGAGGCGGCTTTTGGTTTTAATTTAGAATCCTCCAATCCTCTACATGTAATTATTGTCGGACAGTCACATCATATTTTCGATATACCTAAGGTACCTACCATAGGCGACATGAGTCTCACTAGTGTTGAGTAATGCGCTGTTAAAAGTTGTGTAGGTCTTATTTATTTTAAAAGCATATTGAAGTTAGAAGCAATAGCCTACAACTATTTTAGCAGGACAATATACCTTTACCAACACCTCTCTATATTTTGATTGCTACAGATGCAGGTTCGATACCCAGGCCGCCAACGGGAGACCCATGAGGTGGCTTTCGGTTTTAATTTAGAATCCTCCAATCCTCTATATGTAATTATTTGCGGAGAGTCAAGTCATATTTTTCCTTATACTGTAGGCCTACCCCAGGCAACATGAGTCTCACTAGTGTTGAGTAATGTGCTGTTTAAAGTGGCATAGGCCATATTTATTTAAATAGCATATTGAAGTTAGAAGCAATAGGATTTGAAGCAATAGTCTACAACTATTTTAGCACCATTTCACGCTGCTCTGAGACAAGCATGGGGACTGGTCTTGATAAATCAATGGGATTTTTATTTTCACTGAATCTCCGTTTGGGTATTGGTTAGACTACAATTATACAATAGAAATGTTATTCTCTTAGTGTAACCATTATTTAACTAGCCAAGTCAGTTAAGAACAAATTCTTATTTACAAGGACAGCCTATTCCTTCCTCACCGTCGGGGAATTGAACCCCGGTCTCCCGCGTGCCCACACGACATGGGGATAATTTAGCTAAATAGCCTAGTACCTTAGCCTACTCCAGATCGTCACGTTGTACAGCGCCATATTTTACACTCCATCCTAACGGAAACCCAGAGGGTTTTGAATTTTTCTTGGAATAGAAACATCATAATATTAATCTAATTAATTAAGCAAAATGTCTTAAAATCAGTCCCATATACAATGTTCTTTCAAAAAAAAGGTTTTAAATTCTCTAGTAAAGCCACTATTGAAGGCTATCAAAATCTCCTCAAAGATGCCCTCTGGTGGTCAAACTAGCACTAACTAGCATTAATGGTACCAGTGGTTCACACTTAAATTACGTGCCATAGAATTCTGGGACAACATGCAAGCTGCGCTGCAGTACGCTGCAACTTTTAAAGGATGAACCACCATAACAGTATGCTTTAACTTGCAATAAAAACAACTTTCTAACAAAATTAGAAACCCAAATCAGAAAATATAGCTAGACTCTTATCCATATACGTACTCGGATGAACACTTCACGGCAGACTGGAACAATTGAACTCCATTTTCTCTGTAGCTACATCTTGTTTGGCCAGCGTTGAGTCAAGTCACTCCGGTTTACACTGACTGTGGCATGTGCAGAAAGTAGCCCTCACTTTTTAAACTGATCTGCTAAATTCAGGGCATCAATGTTGTTGAGAAAAGTATATACTTGTTTTTAGTTCTCGATGGCTGATGCCATATCTTTCAAAAACGGTGCGGTAGAAAGGCCTATAAACACATACTGAAAAGCTCACGTTAAAAACAGAAGCACGCAACATGGCAGAACAAATTCAAACTCTTCTTCCGGCATGTCCAGCCTTACCATTATCTCAGCCAATTGTGGTTAGTGGGAAGGTTCCAGGCTTTTTCTGTGGCTAAACCAACTAGGCTCACCCAGGCTGTATCACAACCGGCCGTGATTGGGAGTCCCATAGGGTGGTGCATAATTGGACCAGCGTCGTCAGGGTTTGCCTGTCATTGTTAACAAGAATTTGTTCTTAATTCACTTGCAATAGTTAAAAGGTTTAATTTAAAAACTGTAATACAAATGTAAACATTTTACTGGTATTTATGGATGGATTACATGTTTGTTATTATAAGATGGCGCTGACAGAGATTGTTGCCTTGCTTCAAGTCCTTCGGAAACTATGCAGTAATTAGTTTATTTTCTGAATTATTTCTGACATTGTTAGCCCAGAAAATCTCAAGTGTTATTGCATACAGTTATTACATACGAACTACTAGATATAAAAGCGATGTAAACTTACCAACTTTACGACCAGGAATACGACTTTCCCGAAACTGATCCTTTGTTCGGGCCTCCACCCTGGACATGGGGTCTTATCCCAGAGGACGACCCAAAACATCATGGTTGCCGTAAGAGAGGCAGATGGAGGGGCCTACTGGCCAGATTTAAAAGGCGAGCACACCATCCATCGCTTCTGAGCATATTACTCGCCAATGTCCAATCTCTAGACAACAAGGTGGATTAAATTAGGGCACGAGCTGCCTTCCAGAGAGACATCAGAGATTGTAAAATTCTATGTTTCACGGAAACATGGATCACTCGGGATATGTTGTCAGAGTTGGTACAGCCACCCAGTTTCTTCATGCATCGCACCGATAGAAACAAACATATGTCTGGTAAGAAGAAGGGCGGGGGTGTATGCCTTATGATTAATGACTCATGGTGTAATCATAACAACATACAAGAACACAAGTCCTTATTTTCACCTGACCTAGAATTCCTTACAATCAAATGCTGACCGCATTATCTACCAAGTGCATTGGTGATGTTGTACCCACGGTGACTATTAAAACCTTCCCTAACCAGAAACCGTGGCAGCATTAGTGCAAAACTGAAATGTTCAACTACCGCTTTTAATCATGGCAAGGTGAATGGAGTCATGACCGAATACAAACAGTGTAGCTATTCCCTCCTTAATCACCTTGAGAACGTGTGGTCAATCCTCAAGAGGCAGGTGGACAAACAAAAACCCACAAATTCTGACAAACTCCAAGCATTGATTATGCAAGAATGGGCTACCATCAGTCAGGATGTGGCCCAGAAGTTAATTGACAGCATGCCAAGGCGGATTGCAGAGGTTGTAAAAAAGAAGGGTCAACTCTGCAAAAATGGACTCTTACATCAAATTCATGTAATTGTCAATAAAAGCCTCTGACTCTTATGAAATGCTTTTAATTATACTTCAGTATTCCATAGTAACATCTGACAAAAATATCTAAAGACACTGAAGCGGCAAACTTTGTGGAAATTAATATTTGAGTCATTCTTAAAACTTTTGGCCACGACTGTACAGTCAATCACGGATGACAAAAATAAATCACCCCATAGCACTCACTTCTGTCATCATGAAGTGCTTTGAGAGACTAGTCAAGGATCATATCACCTCCACCCTACCTGATATCCTAGACCCACTCCAATTTGCTTACCGACCCAATAGGTCCACAGACGACGCAATCACCATCACACTGCACACTGCCCTATCCCATCTGGAGAAAAGGAATACCTATGTAAGAATGCTGTTCATTGACAACAGCTCAGCATTTAACACCATAGCACCCTCGACCCCGCCCTGTGCAACTGGGTCCTGGAATTTCTGACGGGTCACCCCCAGGTGGGGAGGGAAGGAAATGACATCTCCACCCGCTCCAACCTCAACATTGGGGCTACACAAGGGTGTGTTCTCAGCCCTCTCCTGTACTCCTTGTTCAACCATGACTGCGTGGCCATGCACACCTCCAACTCAATCATCAAGTTTGCAGATGACACTACAGTGGTAGGCTTGATTACCAACAACAACGAGACGGCCTACTGCATCTTGCCTACGCCACACGGCCATCGCTCATCCATATATTTATAAGTACATATTCTTACTCATCCCTTTACATTTGTGTATAAGGTAGTGGTTGTGAATTTGTTAGATTACTTGTTCAAATATTACTGCACTGTCAGATCTAGAAGCACAAGCATTTCGCTACAATCACGTTAACATCTGCTAACCTTGTGTATGTGACCAATAAAATGTGATTTGATTTGATTTAAGGCACATGAAAGTTTGTATGCTCCAGAAGATATTTCTGACAAAAAAAACACATTTTGATAAAAAATACATGTTTACGTGTGACATATGCCTAGTTTCCTGAATAGCGTCACATATAAGGTCCCACAGTTGACAGTGCATGTCAGAGCAAAAACCAAGCCATGATGTTTATGCTTTGTCTATATGGGGCAGTGGTTCCCAAACTTTTTATAGTCCGTTACCCTTTAAACATTCAACCTCCAGCTGTGTACCAGGGTCAGCGCACTCTCAAATCTTGTTTTTTGCCATCATTGTAAGCCTGCCACACTCACTATACGATACATTTATTAAACAGAAGAATGAGTGTCAGTTTTTGTCACAAATAATAATATAATAATAATGTCACGCCCTGGTCTTAGTATTTTGTGTTTATAATATTATTTGGTCAGGCCAGGGTGTGACATGGGGTTATTTTGTGTTGTGTTGTGGTATTGGGGGTTTTAGTAGGTATTGGGATTGTGGCTGAGTAGGGGTGTCTAGCATAGTCTATGGCTGCCTGAGGTTCTCAATCAGAGTCAGGTGATTCTCGTTGTCTCTGATTAGGAACCATATTTAGGTAGCCTGGGTTTCACTGTGTGTTTGTGGGTGATTGTTCCTGTCTCAGTGTGTTTGATTTCACCAGACAGGCTGTATTAGGTTTTCACATTTTCCGTTTGTTGTTTTTGTATTTGTTCGTATTTTCATTCATTAAACATGTATCGAACTAACCACGCTGCATTTTGGTCTGAATCTCCTTCGACGGAAGAAAGCCGTAACAAATAATCAATCATTTTGCTCTTTATTTTACCATCTTACATATAAAACCTTATTTGTTGATCAAAATGGTGAATAACTCACCACAGGTTAATGAGAAGGGTGTGCTTGAAAGGATGCAAATAACTCTACAATGTTGGGTTGTGTTGGAGAGAGTCTCCATCTTAAATAATTTTCCACACAAAGTCTGTGCCTGTATTTAGTTTTCATGCTAGTGAGGGCCGAGAATCCACTCTCACATAGGTACATGGTTGCAAAGGGCATCAGCGTGATTTGCAAAGGCAAGAAACTCTATCCAGAAATCTGGCAGTGGCTTCTGAAAAAATACAATTTTCACAGAACCGCTTGTTGCAATTTTGATGAGGGTCTCTTGTTCAGATATTGGTAAGTGGACTGGAGGCAGGTCATGAAAGAGATAACGAATCCAGTTGTTTGTTTCATCAGTTTCGGGAAAGTACCTACGTTATTGCTCACCCAACTCACTCAGGTGCTTTGCTATATCACATTTTACATTGTCCGTAAGCTTGAGTTCATTTGTACACAAAAAAGTCACACATTGATAGAAACACTTGTGTGTTGTCCTAGTTAATGCAGAAAGAGAAGAGCTCCAACTTCTTATTCATAGCCTCAGTTTTGTCCCGCACACTGAATATAGTTGCAGAGAGTCCCTGTAATCCTAGGTTCAGATAATTCAGGTGAGAATAAACATCACCCAGACTGGTCAGTCGTGTGAGAAACTCGTCATCATGCACGCGGTCAGACAATTGAAAATTATGGTCAGTAAAGAAAAGTTTAAGCTTGTCTCTCAATTTAAAAAAACGTGTCAATACTTTGACCCTTGATAACCAGCGCACTTCTTTCTGTATTTTGTAAAAGCGTTACATGGTCGCTCGCCAAAATACCCGAGAATGGGCCTTGCTTTAACAAAATTAACCATTTTCACTGTAGTGTCCAAAACGTCTTTCAAGCTTTCAGGCATTCCCTTGGCAGCAGGAGCCTCTCGGTGGATGCTGCAGTGTACCCAAGTGGCGTCGGGAGCAACTGCTTGCACATGCGTTACCACTCCACTATGTCTCCCTATCATGGCTTTTGCGCCATCAGGAAAGATACCAACACATTTTAACCACCAAAGTCCATTTGATGTCACAAACCTGTCCAGTATTTTAAAAATATCCTCTCCTGTTGCCCTGGTTTCCAGTGGTTTGCAGAAGATGATGTCGTCCTTAATTGATGCCCCATAAACGTAACGGACATATACCAGGAGCTGTGCCAGACCCGCCACGTCTGTTGACTCATCCAGCTGTTATGTATATAATTCACTGGCTTGTTTGGCAATCAGCAATTGTTTCAAAACATCTCCTGCCACATCTCTGATGCGTTGTGAAACAGTGTTGTTTGATGAAGTCATTGTCTGTATAGTTTTTTGGCCTTTTCCCCCAGCATTGTCCTAGCCATATCCTCAGCAGCAGGAAGAATTAAGTCCTCCACAATAGTATGGGGACTTGCCTTTCCTAGCCACTCAGTAGCTCACCATATAAGACACCTCTAGACCCTTCTTATTAATGGTATCTGTTGCGTTTAGACATGTTTTACTACTTGAAAGTCATCTTTATTCTCGCTCAAAAAACTCCTTAGGCTTATTTTTCAAATTGTCATGTTACATTTCTAAATGTCTGCGCAACAGTGAAGGTTTCCCGCGAGAGAGTAGCGGTTAATGTGATTGGATGTTAATTATATGACAAGGCTACCTGTATCTGACATTGTGTTGTTATATCGCTGAAAACTAGATGGTTGAAATTTTATTTTTGGCAGTGAAACGAGGATACTCAGGCAAGGAAAAAACTCACCCAAATGTATTGCCCCGTTGGAAAATATAAATGTACAGTACTGTTTGAAAATGTGATTTGTTTTATTACATTTTTTTTATTTCATTACTTGAAACTTTTTTTTAAATGTGAGTAATATTTTTATTTGGCGTACCCCTGACGGTATTGCGTGTACCCCTTGGGAATACCTGATATGGGGTATTGTGTGTCGATTGATGAGGGGGAAAAAAAACAATTTAAATCAATTTTAGAATAAGGCTGTAACTTAACAAAATGTGGAGAGTCAAGGGATACTTTCCAGAATACTTTCCTAATGCACTGTAATTTTGACTGCACTGGGTCTATAAACGCATTAACGTGTTCAACTCAAAAACTGTTTATTCATGAGTTCACTGCTGTTTGTATAAGTTGCTGGGAAGTCTCACCAAAGTCTAAAGTAAACAAACAACAAGAAGAGCAAAAAAACAACTTTGCTTATGGGTGTTTGATTTTCAATTATTTTGGGGGGCAAATGTTTTTGGTTCTAAAAGTATACATTTCAGTTGATGTCTACAAGCTGAAAGTGAAGATAGAATTTGTGGACTAGACAAACACGAAGACATAGTGGACTCCTTCATGATAGCTTTGAAACATAGAACTGTCACTTAAACTACGATGTGTTGTTGTAGGGCTTGTGACCTATTTTCAGTGAAGAATCTGACAATTCTGAAGTCATGCTTATATCATTGATGTTTGACCATTCTGCTTTGGTTCGTACAGAAAATGACATGGCTTAGCGTTGCTACTGTACTGTACTCTGCATGCATGCATTGCATGATTCACCCCACTGTTGGCTTTCTCGGTCTATTTTTCAAAGTGCCTGGAGGGGTAAAGAAGAGAAATTGAGAGCTGTGATGGCTGTCTATCTATCTCAGGCTCCAGCTGCGTCTGAAATAGAAAATTGTAGAGAGTTAAAGAAAACAACAAGCACTTAAGTGCGATATGGATTCACAATGCTCTTGTCGGACACAGGCCTCCAGAATTGAACATTTATTACTTTAATTCACATTTGCCCATGTGGAATTCATGCACAGCACTGTATGTATATAAACTGTATGTACTGTTGATGTGTGTATGACATATACGGTGTGGAGACTGTAGTGGATGTATTGTACATTATAAAGCATGGACACAATCATATTCCTTCCAAGGATATAGCTATTACTTCTGGCAATGACAAGCCGGGCTAGTCTTTTGACATGTTGTTGTTATGTGGGAGGGATCCTTGGGTAAGCAGGAACAAATCCTTGGTATTATTGACGTCGGGTGCGGCTTGCGTTGACACTTTTTGCATGGTGTCGCAGTGTCATCTTTTCTGCATGTCATTTTTCTGTCATCTCGGCAATCTGTGTCTTTTGCATCGCTGGTAACCCAATTAACTCCCTTCTAATCAATCCTCCACTTCTGTCTCTAAGACCTTCTTCAGAAGACCAGGACAATATTTTCCATATATTAAAATGTGTATTAAAGTGCATTAAGTTGCTGTTACTTCAAGTCGTCCATTGTCATTACTGTGTAGTTAGATTACTTTGTAGCCACTTTGTAATTACAGTACTGTGTAGTGTAGTTAGATTTGGGCCTTATTGGGCCTTGTGAAGTTAGATTTGGGCCTTAGGTTTTTAGGTTAACATATACTGTATGTTCTTTAACAAAAAAAAGGTTTTTGCATAAAAATCAAAGGAAATATATACTGTATATATTATATATTAAGTATATATTATATGTAATATATATTTTACATTTAATTAACTGCAACCGCCAACCACAGGAAGATTCTCTCAACGAGTGTAGACATTCTGCTGCTGCTCTGCTAATCATCAGATGGGGAAGGAGAGGAGGTAGGGGCCCACATGAGTAACTAGGGGGCCCTGCCTTGATTGGGTAACTGGTTAATAAAAACATTTTAAAAAACTGCATAAAAATAATGTGACTGGTCAATTGTGAGTCAGGGGCCCAAGACTGTAGGTGATCCAAGAGGCAAAAAATCTATGATTTAAAACATTTATTTTTTATTTTTGTATTATTATACTTTTGTATCCAACCAAAGGAGCCCATTCTCAATGTTCAAAATACACCAGAGAGCATAATTTAACCACAGAGGATAAATAACTGGATTATGTTTTATCACAAGCACATACAGGTTTCTGCCAAAATTAAGGAAACTCCAACATACATTTTCTTGAAATGGTGTTGCAGAACAGCTTCAATGCGGCTTGACATAGATTCTACAAGTGGACTTAAACCATGCGAGGAAAATGCACCCCACACCATAACATACAGTTGAAGTCTGAAGTTTACACACACAAGGACATTCAGAGACTTGTCCCAAAACCACTCCTGCATTTTCTTGTCTGTGTGCTTAGGGTTGTTGCACTGTTAGAAGGTGAACCATTTCCCCAGTCTGATGTCCTGAGAGCTCTGGAGGAGGTTTTCATCAAGGATCTCTTTGTACTTTGCTCCGTTCATCTTTGCCTCAATCCTGACTAGTCTCCTAGTCACTGCCGCTGAAAAACATCCCCACAGCATGATTCTGCAACCACCATGCTTCACCGTAAGGATGGTGCCATGTTTCCTCCAGATGTGACGCTTGGCATTCAGAACAAAAAGTTAAATCTTGATTTCAGAGAATCTTGTTTCTCATGGTCTGAGAGTCTATAGGTGCCTTTTGGCAAACTCCAAGCGGGCTGTCATATACTTTTTACTGCGGAGTGGATTCCATCTGGTCCCTCTACCACAAAGGCCTGATTGGAGTGGAGTGCTGCAGAGATGGTTGTCCTTCTGGAAGGTTCTCCCATCTCCACATAGGAACTCTAATGCTATGTCAGAGTGAACACCAGGTTCTTGGTCACCTCCCAGACCAAGGCCCTTCTTCCCCGATTGCTCAGTTTGGAAGGGTGCCAGCTCTAGGAATAGTTTTGGTGGCACTAAATTTCTAACATATAAGAATGAGTGAGGCCACTGGGGATCTTGGGGACCTTCAATGCTGCAGACATTTTTTGGTACCCTTCCCCAGATCTTTGCCTTAACACAATCCTGTCTACGGACAATTACTTCGACCTCATGGCCTGGTTTTTGCTCTGACATGCACTCTCAACTGTGGGTCCTTATATAGACAGGTGTGTGCCTTTCCAAATCATGTCCAATCAATTGAGTTTACCACAGGTGTACTCCAATCAAGTTGTAGAAACATCTTAAGGATGATCAATAGAAACAGGATGCAACAGAGCTCAATTTCAAGTATCATAGCAAAGGGTCTGAATACTTAAGTAAATAAGGTATTTCTGTTTTAAAAAATATAATACATTTGCAAACATTTCAAAAAATCTGTTCTCGCATTGTCATTATGGGGTGATTTTTATTTATTTAATCCATTTTAGAATGAGGCAGTAACGTAACAAAAATTTGAAAAAGTCAAGGGGTCTGAATATATTTCTGAATGCACTGTTTATTGCCTCCTTATATTGCACAATCTGTCTGTAGCTTCATTGGCCTGGGCTATTGTTTGTTTGAATTCAAGACCAGATTGATCTCAGTTTGTCAGTGTCAGAGCAGTTACTCATTTCGGTGTACAATTAAAAAAGATTCATCTAATGTATTCTGTCACGTAAATGACGTACACATACTGAAATGTGTTTTAAAAGGTAGATTTTCTCAATTAAAAAAAGCAAAGCCCCGGGGCCTATGATTTATTAATCCGGCCCTGACAACCGAGCATTTGGAGATAAAGGGAACTGAAAGTGTCCAGTTTATTCAGAATTCCCAGCTGAATTGGACAACCATAGATAACATGTGATGGAGTAATTTTCTGCACACCCACATTAACTCCTTAAAATTACACATTAAAACTTATCTATGTCACTACTTGGTTTCAGGTAGTTTAAGTTCCCACATCAGAGTGAAACAATCAAATGCATTCATGGATTAAAACACTTGCTGTGTTTTGTGCAAAATGGCTGGGTTGTGTGAAAGTATCTGCTCACGATTTAGGGTATATAGTGTATCACATATTTGGTTTGACCATAAGACATGTTTGGACACACCTACTGTACTCATTCAAGGGTTTTTCTTTATTTTTAACTAATTTATACATTGTAGAATTATAGTGAATACATCTAAACTATGAATTAACACATGGAATCATGTAGCAATCAAAAAAGTGTGAAACAAATCAAAATATATTTTATATTTGAGATTCTTCAAAGTAGCCACCCTTTGCATTGAGGACAGCTTTGCACACTTTTGGCATTCTCTCAACCAGCTTAATGAGGTATTAACCTGGAATGCATTTAAACTAACAGGTGTGCCTTGTTAAAAGTTAAGTATGGAATTTCTTCCCTTCTTAATGCATTTGAGCTAATCAGTTGTGTTGTGGCAAGTTAGGGGTGTTATACCTAGTCCTTACTATGGCAAGAAAAGCTCAAATAAGCAAAGAGAAATAACAGTTCATCAATACTTTGAAAGTTTCTTCAAGTTCAGTCGCAAAAACCATAAAGAACTATGATGAAACTAGCTCTCATGATGATCGCCACAGGAAAGGAAGACCCAGAATTACCTCTGCTGCAGAGGATAAGTTCATTAGAGTTACCAGCCTCAGAAATTGCAGCCCAAATAAATGCTTCACGGAGTTCAAGTAACAGACACATCTCAACATCAACTGTTCAGAGGAGACTGCGTGAATCAGGCCTTCGTGAATGAATTGCTGCAAAGAAACCACTACTAAAGGACACCAATAAGAAGACTTCCATCAGTCTCCATCGGCCAAGAAATACAAGCAATGGACATTAGACCCGTGGAAATCTGTTCTTTGGTCTGATGAGTCCAGATTTGAGATTTTTGCTTCCAACTGCCGTGTCTTTGTGAGACGCAGAGTAGGTGAACGGATTTCACCCCGTGAAGCAGAGGAGGAGGTGTATTGATGTGGAGGTGCTTTGCTGGTGAAACTATTGGTGATTTATTTAAAATTCAAGCCACACTTAACCTGTTGAGTGTTGGGGGCAGTATTTTGATGTTTGAATGAAAAACGTACCCAAATGAAACTGCCTATTTCTCAGGTCCAGAATCTAGAATATGCATATAATTGTCAGATTAGGATAAAAAACACTCTAACGTTTCCAAAACTGTCAAAATATTGTCTGTGAGTATAACAGAACTGATATTGCAGGTGAAAATCTGAGGAAAATCCAAACAGGAAGTGCCTAAGAGAAACGAATCTCCCTGCTCCATTGCATGCCTTCCCTCCATTTAAAGGGATATCAACCAGACAAGAAGTTTTAACCAGCGTTGATACCACAGCATTTTTACGCCATCCCATCTGGTTTGCGGTTTGCGCTTAGTTGGACTATCATTTGTTTTTCAACAGTACAATGACCGAACACACCTCCAGGCTGTGTAAGGGCTATTTGACCAAGAAGGAGAGTGATGAAGTGCAATATCAGATGACCTGGCCTCCACATTCACCCGACCTCAACCCAATTGAGATGGTTGGGATGAGCTCATCTGCAGAGTGAAGGAAAAGCAGCCAACAAGTGCTCAGCATATGTGGGAACTCCCTCGGGACTGTTGGAAAAGAATCCCAGGTGAAGCTGGTTGAGAGAATGCCAAGAGTGTGTAAAAATGTCATCAATGCAAAGGCTGGCAACTTTGAAGAATCTCAAATATTTTGTTTAAAACATGATTCCATATGTGTTATTTCATAGTTTTGATGTCTTCACTATTATTCTACAATGTAGAAAGTAGTAAACAATAAAGAAAAACCCTTGATTGAGTAGGTGTGGCCAAATTGGTGACTGGTAAAGTACTTGTAGGTAGGTGCAAAGTGACTATGCATAGATAGATAATAAACAGTGAGGAGCAGCAGTGTAAAAAAAAATGGCAGGTCAATGCAATTAGTCCGGGTAGGTGTGTCCAAACTTTTGACTGGTACTGTAGTTAAACCTATGAGATTTTTATTGAATTGCAATGTCTAGAAATGCAGTTTATAACTGTGTGGCTCATGAAATGCAAAATCCATATTTTCCAATGATGACTGACAAGTCTATTTTCTATGAGGTATTTATTGATATTCCTGTCAGTGTCCTGAGCCTGTCAAACTGCCATTTGAGAGGGATGCCTATTAGTAGAAACACACAGACAACCGGGGCAACACTCTCAATCAAAAGTGATACTTCTGTGACCTAAGGAGCACCTGTGGGATACAGTTGAATACAACATGATCATTTGACAGACATAGCCTATGGTAGCCATGCACCATGAGGAACTGATGGATCTCAATGAGATTCGATCAGCTTTAATGTCTGATTTTAGTACAAAGATGGACCTATAGTTGGCTTTCTTATATTTTAAACATTTCTGACCACAAATTACTGAACATTGATGCCTGACAAACTTCAAATTATCTGGAACATAGCTAATAAGTAGCCCAAAGCATTTGTCTTTTTTTTATGTGACGTGGGTGCAAACCACAAAATATTATTTGGAAATGGGATCATCATAAGTGGGTCTATTTTATGTCTCATTCAATATGGATTTAGGAGAAAACTGGTATGACTATCCCCTACTAAAGGACTCTCAACTATTTACATAACAACTACTGAAGACATCATTGAGGAAAGCACAATGAGCCCATTCTGGGAAGTCTGAAAAGATGTCAGATCAACCATCCTATTTGTGGTTGAAATCTTGGTTAAACTAAGACAAAAATACACTTCCTGGTAGTACATTTTACAAGACATTTTCAGTCTACGGTTTAGTTTTTTTGTCCAACACAAAGAGACCTTGTTTGAGGAGAATAAAGCTTTAACATATGAGGTGAAAAATTATACCTGTGTACTGATCATTCCAACTCTAAACAGTAATGGTTCTTGGCAAGCCTTTCAGCGACACGGCCTAGGACAAAAACCTGACTGGTTAGGGTCAAGAAGATGATTTTGAGAGAGATAGTGAGATAGTTGGTCAGAGACAGCACACTCAAGTGTTGTGCAAAGAAAATAAGTAAGGGATACTGGTCTGTAGTTTTTGACGTCAGATGAGTCGGGTGTTGTTTTCTTGAGGATGGGAGCGATTCGGACCATTTTGAAGTCAGAGGGGATGCAACCAGTGGTCAGGGATGAGCTGATAGGGAAGTAAGGAATGGGAAAAGGTCTCCAGAGATGGTCAGGAGAATGGAGGATGCGATGGGGTCGAATGGGCAGGTTGTCGGGTGGCCGGACCTCACTAGTTGCAGAACTTCATCCGGAGAGAGAGGGGAGAATGATGTCAAAGCGTAGGGTAATTCTGTGTGAGTGGGACCAGTGGACTCAATAAGCTGAGTGAATGAGGAGGGGATGTCATCAACCTTCTTTCAAAATGGTTGAAAAAGTTGTCTGCAGAGAGGGAGGAGGGAGAGGCGTATGGGGGGGTGGAGGATTAAGGAGGAAGAAGAATGTGGAAAAGAGTTTCCTAGTGTTAGAGGCAGAAGCTTTAAATTTAGAGAGATAGAAAGTGGCTTTGGCAGAGATAGGGGAAGAGAAGGTAGAGAGGAGGGAGTGAAAGGATGATAGGTCCTCAGGAAGTTTAGTTTTCCTGAATTTTCGCTCAGCTGCCCACAGCCCTGTTCTGTAAGCTCATAATGAGTCACTCAGCCATGGAACATGAGAAGGGGGCCAGGTCGGCCAGTAGGAAAGGGGACAGTGCGAGTCATAGGATGAGGAAAGGGAAGAGAGTAAGGTCGAAAAAGGCAGAATAAGGAGAGAGGAGGGAGTAGGGTTTAGCAGAAGGGAAAGATGAAAGGAAATAAGAGAAGAGAGTAGAGAGAACATTGCTACAGCGCATAACCATCTGGGTAGAGGCTGAGTGGCTAGGGTTGAAGGAAAGGAAACAAAGTAGTGATCAGAGACCTGGAGGGGGGTTGCAGTGAGATTAGTACGTAAACAGCCACTAGTAAAGATGAGGTCAAGTGTATTGCCTGCCTTGTGAGTGGGAGTGAATGGGTCAGGTCAAAAGTGGCAAGGCTGGAAAATAAAGAGTTGGAAAGAAATTAATCAAAGGCAGGTATTGGGAGGTTGAAGTTGCCAAGAACGAAGGGCGGTGAGCCATCATCATGAAATTAGCTTATCAAGGTGTCAAGCTCATTAAGCAACGCTCTAAGGGCACCTGCTGGGCGAAAGATGACAACAATGTTACGCTTAAGTAGACAAGTGACAGTGGAATTTATATCAGGAGATGGACAGGTGAGTGAGGGAGAAAATAAAAAATGTCCACTTAGGAGAAATTAGTAGTCTTGTGCCATCACCGTGACAACCAGATGCCCTCAGACTATGAGAGAAAGCATAGTCAGATGAAGAGAGAGAAGCTGGGGTAGCAGTGTTCTCTGGGGTGAGCCATATCTCTGGCAGGGCCCAAAAGTCAAGGGACTGAGGGACAGCAGGCTGAGATGAACTCTGCATTCTTGACCACAGAGGTTGTGTGTGTAGGGTACACTAAATTAGAAGGTTTTCAACCAAGGGGTGGGGCGTGTCTGTAAAGGCTAAAGGGAGAGGAGCAAACAGGTATATAAAACACACACATAGTTGCCAAATTGACAAAATAAGAAAATGAGATCATCCTAAAATAACTACGTAAGATATTCAAGTAAAAGAGTGGTGTGGAACCTTCACCTATTTCCTTCCTTGAATAGCTCTGCACAAAAACGCTGCAAAACTGTCTGTGTTTCGGTGGCGGTCTTAGTTTTGCGACTAGAACGGCGCTGACACAAGTGTGTTGAGAAAACAAGGGAGACTGAAGTACAAACACAAATTGCTAATTGCCTTGCAAAGGTGAAGAGCACACCTCCCGGAAGTAATGGCTGATTGCCTAGGAGAGGAGAAACCACTCCCTCTCCAATACAGCCACTGATTATGAAAACAACAACTGTGACAAATTTCCCTGCCCTTTAATCATGGTTGATGTGTCAACAATAATCTGCAAGTTATGAGTAGTCAGCAGTTCAAACACCAAGTACGCTACTGGGAAGACAGACAGCACTTAAAGTAGATTGATTTAACTAGTAAAAAGACAGTATTAGAAAACAGACTAAAACAAAAATTATACATGCCTGAAGATATTAGAGGTCCTCTAGCTATTTAATGAAGCACACTGAGATGGACCCTGAGAAGCTGGTAATATACTCAGAAAATAGTTAAAAACAACCCCTCCTACAAAACAACCCCTCCCACTGATTGCAAAACAACAAGTCACAAATTGCCCTGCCCCTTAATCCTGGTTGATGTGTCAGCAATCATCTGCAAGTCATGAGCAGTCAGTAGTTCACATACTAAGTAGGCTACTGGGAAGAAAGGCAGCACTTGAACTAGATGGCCATAGCTAGCAAATCAAGGATAATTTTTATTTTATTATTTTAGGTCATTGTCTTGACGGAATGCTATGTACCCACTCACCATGGAAGTGAGAGACATTGAATGTTACCACAGAATAGTTTAGGTCGCAAAGATAGGATCATTACACATCTTTGCAACCTACACTTTTGCAATAACATTCAATGTCTCTCAGCCATGCACCATGAGAAATTGTTGAAACTCAATGAGATTTGTTCAGCTTCAATGTCTGATTTTAGTCCTGAGATGTACCTATAGCTGGCTTTCTTTGATTTTTACCATTTCTGACTGAAAATAGATACCTGACAAAGTTCAAATTTTCTGGAACCAAGCTTAGAAGTAGTCCAATATTTTTTTTTCAAATGTTATGTGGAAATGGGACCAACATAAGTACTTCAATGTGAATGAGGCAATGTATTTGGAAGAAAACTAGTGTAAATATCTCCAACACAAGGAGTATCAACTATTTACATAACATCTGCTGAAGATGTCACTGAGGACAGCACAATGAGCCCATTTTGGGAAGTCTGAAAAGATGTCAGATCAACAATCCAATTTGTGGTTGAAATCTAGGTTCAAATAAGACAAAAATCGTTTTCCTGGTAGTACATTTAACAGGGTACATCTTCAGTCCACAGAACACTCGGCTTCATTGTTTTGACCAACACAAAAACACTGTTTGAAGAGAATAAATCATACCTGCTTACTGAGCATTCCAATTGTCCACAGCAATGCTTCTTGGCAAGCCTTTCAGGGACACAGCCTAGTAAAAAAAAACCTGGCCTGATTTCCATATCGTGGAGCTACCTTTTTATCTCACTGGCATAAATCCCAAAAACCTTCCCAGTGTGTGTACTGCTGCATAAGACAGGTTTTATTTAATTTTATCTGGTTATCTCTGTAATGACTTTGCAAGAAATCCATACTCCATTCCCAAAGTTCACAAAAGTTATGTCCCAAGGAGTTGGGAGACTTTAAAGAGTGCTGTCAAGATCAAGCTCAAGCAACATCCGTTTCCCAAAAAAGTGTGGAATCTATTTCACAGGGTAACAATTAAATTGCAGTTGTCAGCACTGGAGATATTAAACTCTCTTCCTGTCTGCCTTTCCTCTGACAGTGACCTTGGCCGGTAAGACAACGACTGGCTGGTGAAGCCTCATGCTGGTTGAAGGGTTTGCTTGTTCTGACTCGTGTAGGGTTGGCCATCTGGGATAGTGAAATTCATCATAGTGGAACAGCATACTCAGCCACCGGCACCGACACCATCATCAGTTTCCCTGCGCCGACACATTTCCACGGGCCCTGCGAAAGACAGTGACCACCACATATACAGTATTTTGCTTCTGTGGGACAATATGTTTGCAGGATGGACATTTGATTTGGATTAACCAAGCTATTGTCAGAATGATAAAACACAGCAACGTAGTCTGCTAGCAATTCTGAACATTCAGCCTTCACGACAATCTTGATATATTTTACACCGTGAATGTCACTTTGTAAATAGAAAGGAACCACATTTCCAGTAAACTTAACAGACTCCAGATTCATGAGAATATATCGCTTGTCATTTTTGTCTCTTGAACAGTCAAGTCAATGGCCTTGTGAACATCGACTGAATGATCTGTACGACAACATGAGTCATAGCAGAAATGTCAAATAATACTTATCTTCAAGGTTTGATGACCTTGTTGTTTAATGTAATACTTTTTTATTTGATTATTTTAAGTCATTGTCTTGACAATGACTGCCGTATGGAGTGTTATGTTGACGCTCACCATTATACCCAAATGCACGGGGTCCATTTTAGGACAGTCATTCACAAGTGGAAGTGAGAGACATTGAATGTGGGTTGACATTGAATGCAGTGGGTCAATCAAATAGGATCATTACAAATCTTTGAATAGATCTGCAAAGATTAAAATACTTACATCTCTGACAGGATTGTTATATATTATTCCGTAGCTACACATCACACTTTGATCACCAACATTTGGCTGTCTATTTTAACAACATCTTGGGGAACAACAGAATGCTACCAATATTTTCTAGTCAAATAGTTCCCACTATAAATATTTCACTGCTACTTCTCTCCCTTTCAAACCTTGCCCGCTTGCTTGAGTCCACTGCCTGGCTGGATGAGTATAATTGTGTTAAATGGTCAATGACAACCCCGCCACTGGAATGGCACCGTGGATCCAATGCATTATTAAAGAATGTCAGCTCTGCCTCTGTTTACTCGGAATCGCGAAGATAAAGAGGAAAATGGAAAATGAATTTAGATGCATAAAATATCTAGAAGGAAATGGAAACAATGTTTTCATTTCCATAAATGCTTTCCATCATGCTGTTTTGTATTTATTAAATCACCCAGTCATAGATTTTCCTACAGTTATGTTGTGGTGATTTTACTTTAAATGTGTCAACCTACTGTAGACAGAGAGACAGATGTAGCCTTAAATCTATTTATGACTCGTGTTGATAAGGGTTTTTAAGGACCCATTTTGGAAGCCTTAACACAGTATCAGCCAAGCCAATGCATCATGGCTGAACTTCAGTACAAAGCATAGCCAAAGTCACTTGTTTGTTGCATTCGACCTTATATAACACTGTGGGCCTAACATACCCCCCAAAAAATTGAATGTATTGAGGTGATTGCCATGTCATCTCACGCTATGCTTCTATTATATTTATGTTGTCACATTTCAGTTGCACAGCATTTACATGCAAATATGTTGTCTATCACTGCTTTGAGAGGGTTGCCATAAAACATAGCATACGCCAAACGGCGGATGGAAATAGGAATGGCTGCTTTTGGCACATTTCTAGATATGAAACTACTCGGTATAAGATCCATCTCGTTAATTGTTTTTGTCACACACTTTAATTAAGGTCTCTTACCACTGGATTACATAATTTAAGGTCCAGATTTCGGGCGGTATAATGCAATCATCATTAAGTACAGCATTGTTATACCCTCAATTTGTTCGAGTTATCAAATCAAATCAAATCAAATTTTATTTGTCACATACACATGGTTAGCAGATGTTAATGCGAGTGTAGCGAAATGCTTGTGCTTCTAGTTCCGACAATGCAGTAATAACGAACAAGTAATCTAACTAACAATTCCAAAAAAACTACTGTCTTATAACACAGTGTAAGGGGATAAAGAATATGTACATAAGGATATATGAATGAGTGATGGTACAGAGCAGCATAGGCAAGATACAGTAGATGATATCGAGTACAGTATATACATATGAGATAAGTATGTAAACCAAGTGGCATAGTTAAAGTGGCTAGTGATACATGTATTACATAAGGATGCAGTCGATGATATAGAGTACAGTATCAACGTATGCATATGAGATGAATAATGTAGGGTAAGTAACATTATATAAGGTAGCATTGTTTAAAATGGCTAGTGATATATTTACATCATTTCCCATCAATTCCCATGATTAAAGTGGCTGGAGTAGAGTCAGTGTCATTGACAGTGTGTTGGCAGTAGCCACTCAATGTTAGTGGTGGCTGTTTAACAGTCTGATGGCCTTGAGATAGAAGCTGTTTTTCAGTCTCTCGGTCCCAGCTTTGATGCACCTGTACTGACCTCGCCTTCTGGATGACAGCGGGGTGAACAGGCAGTGGCTCGGGTGGTTGATGTCCTTGATGATCTTTATGGCCTTCCTGTAGCATCGGGTGGTGTAGGTGTCCTGGAGGGCAGGTAGTTTGCCCCCGGTGATGCGTTGTGCAGACCTCACTACCCTCTGGAGAGCCTTACGGTTGAGGGTTGTGCAGTTGCCATACCAGGCGGTGATACAGCCCGCCAGGATGCTCTCGATTGTGCATCTGTAGAAGTTTGTGAGTGCTTTTGGTGACAAGCCGAATTTCTTCAGCCTCCTGAGGTTGAAGAGGCGCTGCTGCGCCTTCCTCACGATGCTGTCTGTGTGAGTGGACCAATTCAGTTTGTCTGTGATGTGTATGCCGAGGAACTTAAAACTTGCTACCCTCTCCAGTTATGACTTAGCTATAGGTAACATGCTGTGTTACATACATACTACCTATTAGACAATGTAGGGTTGATAAAAATAATCTGTAAGATTTGAATTCTTACAAAATCCTAAAATATTGATTTGAACACTCATATGCATTTATTTCCCTTTGTTTTATCACATAATTGCAAGGCACATATTGTCCCTAACTGCCTGCTCATATTTCTGCATTATAATCAACATTGATTACAACATCCCTGGTTGTATACAATGTTACATATACAACTCAACTGTTGCATGAATAGCATCTGTTCTACCTCAGAATAGAGACAGCCTCACAACACAAACGGTACGAAATGGCTGAGGCACTCAGAGGCACACTTGCCACAAGGATGGGAAAAATATTCCCCTCGAGTGCCCACGCTAGCATTATGCTCATAGCAGGACGAAGTGCCAGCCGCCATCCTCTTCCCCCTTTCTATCTCCCTTTCTCTCACTCCCCTTTCCTCTTATGGATTGGGCATGATTTGAACCCACATGGTGTGTGTGGGCGAGCAACCCCTAAAAGCAAAGGGCCAAGTGAGCCACAAGTGAATCACTCTGCTTTGCTTTTATCTGGCCGCCACAGCGTTATAGGGATTCAGCCATTTGTGTCTGATCAGGAGTGGAGGGTCACCAATGTTCTCGAAGTGCAGCAAAACAGTCATGAATTATGAAACAGAGGTGAGACATAAAAAGCAGTGGGAAAATATGTGCATTCTACAACAGTCAACAGGCACAGTCCTCTGGCTTTGCCAAAGGTATTTGTGATTCGTCCTTGAATAGACAGCCAGGTCCAACATTATTGGCACTCTTGATAGAAACACGGTTTAAAAAATAAATTATTCAAATGCTGAGTTGCTGTTTGCTGAAAGGGTATATTATTTTATACTAATAAAATTGCTCAGAGAAAGAGATTTTCTTTACCAAGTAATACAAAAAATATATATATGTTTTCAAAACTCCAGGCATCTACTGTATACATGCCCCCTGTAAGAGAATTGATCCGTGAACCGTACATGATAGAGGCAATTATACTCCAAATAGTGTGCTGTAAAATATGGAGTATCGTCCACATACTGAAGTGTAATTTTACACATTGATTTATTCAATCTTAAAACTATTATTAATATATCTTAGAAGTACCCTTTATGATGTTGTACATTTTTTTACATATCGTTTTAACACATTTTAGACACATCTTAAGAGCGCCACCAGAGAGGATATCTGGGCCTGAAATCTGCCTTCTCCAGCAGGGGTTTTATTTTTTTAATATATTTTTTACTCGCTCACCAACAAGGAGTTTTTGTATGGGTGTCACGAGTCCGACCGAGGGTGTTTCCTTTTCCGGGCGGGTGGCGCTCGGCGGTCGTCGTCACCGGCCTATTAGCTGCCACTGATTGTTTTTTCCTCCCCCTCCTTGTATGTTTAGTGGTAGCACCTGTGTAGGGTTAATTAGTTTGTCTTTATTAGACAGCCGGCCCGCCTGGTTGTTGTGCGGGATTATTTCATTGTAACCTTCGGCTCTGTTGTGTTTTTGTATGTTACTTTTGTGAGCACCCTGTGGTGTGTTAAGCGCGATTAAAAAGACGCACAGCATTGAAATTCTGTTTCCTGCAGTTGACTCCACACCCACGACACCCGGAGCATTACAGAATCCCGCACCTATCAAATTGAATGGAGTCAGCAGGAGCAGCAGCCAACCCTCTCCCATCGATGGAGGAACGGGTTCTCCACCACACCACCGTCCTCCATCGGATCGGAACCGCGATGGATCAAGTGATGGAGAGAATGGACCGATGGGAGAGGAGTGGTCTCCTCTCTCCACCTTCGGCACCCACGGTTCCGGACTCTCCATCTCCCGACTCCAGCACCCTCCGTCTGACGCTACCGAAGGCTTATGATGGAGCTGCGGCGGGTTGCCAGGGGTTTCTGCTTCAGCTGGAGCTATACCTGGCCACCATCAGACCCACTCCCTCAGGAGCAGAGAGGGTGAGTGTCCTCATCTCCTGCCTCACGGGTCGTGCTCTGGAGTGGGCGAACGCAGTCTGGAATGGCCCAGACTCAGCGCGGGAGCACTACCCAGAGTTTTCCCGCCGCTTCCGTGCCGTGTTTGATCACCCTCTAGACGGCCGAGCGGTGGGAGAACGACTATTTCATCTCAGGCAGGAGAGGAGGAGCGCCCAGGATTACGCGCTGGAGTTCCGGACCTTGGCAGCCGGATCTGGGTGGAACGACAGGGCCCTCATGGACCACTACAGGTGTAGTCTCCGAGAGGACGTCCGCCGGGAGTTAGCGTGTCGGGACACCACTCTGTCACTGGATCAGCTGATTGACATGTCCATGACTGGATAATCTGCTGGCTGCCCGCGGGCGTTCAGAGAGGGTCCTGTGCATTCCACCACCCAGCCCCTCCGCTCCCATTCCGATGGAGTTGGGAGGGGCTGCGCCGAGGGGTACCGGAGGAGGAGGCCTTCCCTGCACCAACTGTGGTCGGAGAGGACACACGTCTGATCGGTGCTGGGGGGGTCCGTCTGGGAGTAGAGATGGCAGGCGGAACGCTTCTCGGTCACCCCAGGTGAGTCAGCATCAAACTCACCCAGAACCCCTTGTTGGCCACATGTTTGTCTTAACTTTTTTCCTTTACTTTTTCCCTCTTCCCAGCATAGGGCGCTAGTCGATTCAGGCGCAGCTGGGAACTTTATGGATCGCGGACTCGCCCTTAAGTTAGGGGTTCCGCTGGTGCCGATAGATTCTCCCTTCCCCGTGCACTCCCTAGATAGCCGGCCATTAGGGTCAGGGATGGTCAGGGAGACCACGGTCCCACTGGACATGGTGACGCAGGGGAATCATAGGGAGCGTATCAGTTTCTTTATTATTGATTCGCCTGCGTTTCCAGTGGTGCTGGGGACTCCTGGTTGGCCCGGCACAATCCTAAAATTTCGTGGAGACAGGGGTTCTCCAGGGGTGGTCAGAGGAGTGTTCTGGAAGGTGTTTGGGAGTTTCCATCGGTGCCACGTCGGTGGAGAGTCCAGACCAGGGTTCCACGGTGTGCATTCCCCCCGAGTATGCCGATTTGGCAATCGCTTTCAGTAAAGTGAAAGCGACTAAATTACCACCTTATCGACCGGGAAGGGATTGTACGATAGATCTCCAGGTAGACGCTGCGCTTCCCAAGAGTCACGTGTACCCGCTGTCCCAGGAGGAGACGTTGGCAATGGAGACATATGTCACGGAGTCGCTGGGACAGGGGTACATTCGGCCCTCCATTTCACCCGTCTCCTCGAGTTTCTTTTTTGTGAGGAAAAAGGAGGGAGGTTTGCGTCCGTGTATCGATTATAGAGGTCTAAACGCCATCACAGTGGGGTATAGTTACCCTCTACCTCTCATCGCTACGGCGGTGGAATCGTTCCACGGAGCGCAGTTCTTCACAAAACTGGATCTCAGGAGCGCGTATAGTCTGGTGCGTATTCGGAAGGGAGACGAGTGGAAAACCGCATTTAGTACTACATCAGGCCACTATGAGTACCTCGTCATGCCGTATGGGTTAAAAAATGCTCCAGCCGTTTTCCAATCCTTTGTAGACGAGATTCTCAGGGACCTGTGCGGGCAGGGAGTGGTTGTTTATATCGATGACATTCTGATCTACTCGGCTACTCACACCGCGCATGTGTCTCTGGTGCGCAAAGTGCTTGGTAGACTGCTGGAGCATGACCTATACGTCAAGGCTGAGAAATGCGTGTTCTCTAAACGAGCCGTCTCTTTTCTGGGATATCGCATTTCCACCTCGGGGTAGTGATGGAGGGTGACCGCATTAGTGCCGTGCGTAATTGGCCGACTCCGACCACGGTAAAGGAGGTGCAGCGGTTTTTGGGTTTTGCCAACTACTACCGGAGGTTTATCCGGGGTTTTGGCCAGGTAGCGGCTCCCATTACCTCACTGCTGAAGGGTGGCCCGGTGCGTTTGCAGTGGTCAGCCGAGGCGGACGGAGCATTCAACAGGTTGAAGGCGCTGTTCACTGAGGCGCCCGTGTTGGCGCATCCGGACCCCTCTCTAGCATTCATAGTGGAGGTGGACGCGTCCGAGGCTGGGGTGGGTGCCGTGCTATCACAGCGCTCGGGTACGCCACCAAAACTCTGCCCCTGCGCTTTCTTCTCAAGGAAGCTCAGCCCAGCGGAGCGTAACTATGATGTGGGGGACCGGGAGTTGCTAGCGGTGGTTAAGGCACTGAAGGTGTGGAGACACTGGCTTGAGGGGGCTAAGCACCCCTTTCTCATCTGGACCGACCACCAGAATCTGGAGTATATTCGGGCAGCTAGGAGACTTAACCCACGTCAGGCAAGGTGGGCCATCTTCTTCACCCGGTTCCGGTTTACTTTGTCTTATAGACCGGGCTCCCAGAACGTAAAGGCTGACGCACTGTCCCGCCTTTACGACACGGAGGATGGGTCCACCGAACCAACTCCCATCCTTCCCGCCTCAAAGTTGGTAGCCCCAGTGGTATGGGAGGTGGACTCGGACATCGAGCGGGCGTTACGGGCTGAACCCGCGCCTCCTCAGTGTCCAGCGGGGCGAAGGTACGTGCCGCTTGGTGTTCGGGACAAACTGATTCGGTGGGCTCACGTCCTACCCTCCTCGGGTCACCCTGGGGTGACGAGGACAGTGGGGAGCCTTCGGGGAGGTATTGGTGGCCTACGTTGGCTAAAGACGTTAAGGGTTATGTCTCCTCCTGTTCAGTGTGCGCTCAGAGTAAGGCTCCTAGGCACCTTCCTAGAGGGAAGCTACAACCCCTCCCCGTTCCACAGCGGCCATGGTCACATCTGTCCATAGATTTCCTGACCGATCTTCCGCCGTCTCAGGGGAACACCACGGTTCTAGTGATTGTGGATCGGTTCTCTAAGTCCTGCCGTCTCCTCCCGTTGCCCGGTATCCCTACAGCCCTACAGACTGCGGAGGCGTTATTCACCCATGTCTTTCGGCACTACGGGGTGCCGGAGGACATCGTTTCTGATCGGGGCCCCCAATTCACGTCTCGGGTATGGAGAGCGTTCATGGAACGTTTGGGGGTCTCCGTCAGCCTGACCTCCGGTTATCACCCCGAGAGTAATGGGCAGGTGGAGAGAGTGAACCAGGAGGTGGGCAGGTTTCTGCGGTCGTATTGCCAGGATCGGCCAGGGAGTGGGCACGATACATTCCCTGGGCTGAAATGGCTCAGAACTCACTACGCCACTCCTCTACTAACGTGTCCCCTTTTCAGTGTGTGTTGGGGTACCAGCCGGTCCTGGCACCATGGCATCCGAGCCAGACCGAGGCTCCTGCGGTGGAGAATGGGTACAGCGCTCCAAGGAGACCTGGAGGGCCGTCCAGGACTCTCTACGACAAGCGAGTGGACGGCAGAAGAGGAGTGCTGACCGCCACCGCAGTGAGGCCCCCGTGTTTGTACCGGGGACAGGGTCTGGCTCTCGACCCGAAACCTACCTCTCCGCTTGCCCTGCCGGAAGCTGGGTCCGCAGTGTGTAGGGCCCTTTAAAGTCCTGAGGAGAATAAACGAGGTGTGTTATCGATTACAACTCCCTTCCTATTATCGTATTAACCCCTCGTTTCATGTGTCTCTCCTCAGGCCGGTGGTGGCTGGTCCCCTGCAGGACAGTGAGGTACCGGAGGTCCCTCCCCCTCTGGACATCGAGGGGACCCCGGCGTACAGGATCCGGGCCATTCTGGACTCAAGGCGCCGGGTGAGGGGCCTGCAGTACCTCGTGGACTGGGAGGGGTACGGTCCGGAGGAGAGGTGCTGGGTACCGGTGAGAGACATCTTGGATCCCTCCATGTTGAAGGATTTCCATCGCCTCCATCCGGATCGCCCTGCGCCTCGTCCTCCGGGGCGACCTCGAGGCCGGTGTCGGCGCGCTGCGGGAGCCGCGCGTCAGGGGGTACTGTCACGAGTCCGACCGAGGGTGTTTCCTTTTCCCGGGCGGGTGGCGCTCGGCGGTCGTCGTCACCGGCCTATTAGCTGCCACTGATTGTTTTTTCCTCCCCCTCCTTGTATGTTTAGTGGTAGCACCTGTGTAGGGTTAATTAGTTTGTCTTTATTAGACAGCCGGCCCGCCTGGTTGTTGTGCGGGATTATTTCATTGTAACCTTCGGCTCTGTTGTGTTTTTGTATGTTACTTTTGTGAGCACCCTGTGGTGTGTTAAGCGCGATTAAAAAGACGCACAGCATTGAAATTCTGTTTCCTGCAGTTGACTCCACACCCACGACACCCGGAGCATTACAATGGGGGTCAATGAGAGTTGAATTTGGTTAACAAAACAATTGAAAGGCTTATTTGCTAAGTACGGTTTATTTGATGGAATAGAAGTTTCATAATTCTTAGCTTGTTACGAGTGTAATGATATAATTAGGACACATGACATCCCAGCAACTTTGAGAAAAAATGGAGTTGTGCTTGTTATTTACGTGTGTATCTGCCTTCTCATTGGATAGAATGGTCACAGCTGATCTTTCCTACTCCTGACTTCCTTCCATTTTTTGAAGACATTTACTTTCATTGTTAGGACAGCCACTTGAATATCTGGTTAATATAATGGATAATCTGTAGCACCACCAACACAGTGAATGGGGAATTGATTCAAAGGGAACTTCCTCGTGCTGGTGATTTGCTGAATGCGCAATCCTACAGGAGGGCTGTGATTTGGTTGATGACATATACTGTCAATGTATATCTATCAAATTGATAATTTCTTCAAAAGTAGCACAGAGCCCACTCTGAAAATGTGATGTGTTTGAAGAGTGTATTGTTCTAAACAATAGATATTGACATATTCATATGAATAGTTTTAATGTTGAATACATTATTGTGGAAATGTTTCTTTCAGAATATAGCCATACTACATATTTTAGAGCACCCTATTAGGAGCATAATGACACCAATTTGTTTTCTGTTTCAAGTATGGTTCATGGATCATAGGGTTTCATAGGAGGCATGTGTAGGTCAAAAACATTTTTGTAGTGGTTTGTGACACAAATGTAAAAAGCATGTTAAACATAAATCCTCACAATTACGTTTTTATGTGAGAATTGGCAGAAAAATCTTAGATTCCAAAAATATTTTGGGCCCATGCTGACGTATAATTGTAGTTCTTTGCAGGGTTTGTCCATCACATAATGCACTTATGTCCTTCATGTATCTGTTATTCATGTACATTCAACAGCATTGGTATTTACAAAGAATGCTGTATTAGTAACCATAGGTCAGATGGAAATTGTCTCCTAACTTCAGTTTTATGATGTCTTTGAGAAGATGGCAATTATTTGAGCAATTACTATGTCAATTCAATGCAGTTATTACCTGCAGTACTCCAAAAACATTACATACAGTGCCTTGCAAAAGTATTAAGACCCCTTGGATTTCTTTACATTTGATTGTGCCACGAAGTGGTATTACAATTGACTTAATTGTAATTTCTTTGTTCAAAAATCTACACACAATACTCTGTAATGTAAAGGTGGAAGCAAAATTCTTACATTTCCTAAAGATTAATACTAATTGAATAACAAAAATATAGTTTTTGCATAAATATTCAGCTCGCTGAGTCAATACATGTTATTTGCCAATTATTATTTTCAAAGTAACTTTTTTAAAATTAAATTTAACCTTTATTTAACTAGGCAAGCTAGTTAAGAACAAATTCTTATTTACAATGATGGCCTACTCCAGCCAAACCTGGATGACGCTGGGCCAATTGTGCGCCGCCCAATGGGATGGATTCAAAGCAGCCTGGATTCGAATCAGAGTGTCTGTAGTGACACCTCAAGCACTGAGTGCCTTAGATCACTGCGCCACTCGGGAGCCCAAGATGTTAGATACCAATTTTCAAGCAGATTTAAGTCAAAATTGTAACTTGGCCACTCAGGAACATTCAATGTCTTCTTGGTAAGCACAAGTTTATTGTCCTGCTGAAAGGTGAATTCCTTTCCCAATCTCTGGTGTAAAGCAGAGTGATGCATGTTTTCCTCTAAGATTTTGCCTGTTCTCCGTTCCGTTACTCTGTATCCTGAAAACGTGCAGATGTCAAGCATACCCATACCGGGATGCCAGTGGAGGCTGCAAGGGAAGGACGGCTCATAATAATGGCTGAAATGGAGTGAATGGAATGGTATCCAACACATGTTTTGGATACCATTCCATTAACTCCATTCCAGCCATTAAAATTCACTATTATTATTATTATTATGAGCCATCCCCGCCTCAGCAGCCTCCACTGCATTATGCAGCCACCACCGTGCTTGAAAATAAGGAAGCAGTTACTCCTATAAGTGTTGTTTTGGATTTGCCCCAAACATAAGGCTTTATGTATTCCTTTGCTGTTTTCTTTGCAGTATTACTTTAGTGCCTTTTTGCGTACAAGATGCATGTTTGGAAATATGTTTTTTCTATTTGTATTCTCATTTTCACTCTGTCATTTAGGTCATTATTGTGGATTCACTAAAGTGTTGTTGATCCATCCTCAGTTTTCTCCCATCAAAGCCATTCAACTTTCCTATGGCCTCATGGTAACATCCCTGGGCAGTTTCATTCCTGTCCATCAGCTCAGTTCAGAAGGATGACAGTATCTTCAATATGTCAGGGTGGTTTAATACAGAATCTACAGAATAATGACTAACTTGACCATGTTTAAAGAGATATTCAATGACTGATTTGTTATTCTTACTCATCTACTAATCACTGCCCTTCTTTATGAGACTTTTGAAAAGCTACCTGTTCTTTGAAGTTAAATCTGCTTGAAATGCAGAACTTGACTGAGGGACCTTACAGATGTTGTATGTATGGGGGACAGAGGAAGGGTTAGTCATTCCAAAATCAACACCTATTATTTTACACAGAGTGAGTCCATGTAACTTATTATGTGATTTTTTTAAGCCACATTTTACTCCTGAACTAATTTAGGCTTACCTAAAACAAAGAGGCTGAATAATTATGCAACAAATATATTTTAGTGATACATTTTTTATTTATCTTTAAAAAAATCTTCCACTTTGACATTATAGAGTATTTTGTGTAGATTGCTGTTTAGAGTAACCTGTGAAGTTGTGACTGTCAGTCTATGACTGTTATTAATCTTGATGGCCTGGTAACACAATGCTGTAAACACTCTGCTATATTAAGATGACAAGGACCAAGAATGAGTAATAGCTGTTTGTGCAACCGGGGATCACAGTCAATACACCATAGGCAACAGCAGAGCTGTGAAATTTTGTAACCACCATGAAAATATACAACCTCCCAAATTATAACGCTCCCAAATCTAATAAAACCTATGCCTTGGGAGCTTTGAGTTCTTATTTTCATCCTTAGTGCAGTTCCAATTCAGCCATAATACCTTTAATGAAAGAGAAAAAAGACTGTGTGGACATCACTGTAAATATTTCTTATTATAAAATTCCTTCAAAACAGCTCTGGCGTGGTGGATGTAGCCCTTTAGCGATAGCCCTGGTATGAAAATGATTCTTTAGTAAATGCATCTCTCTCTGCTTCTAGCCTTGGAGAAGGCCTGTCTGCCAGTATTTTATGCCATAATCTCAATGGGCACTTTGTCATACAGTATTTTCATGGTGTGGCAATTGAAATGTGCCACGCTGAAGCATAGCAGGCCCTGGTGAGAGGTCTGTTGACATTTATTGTCTCAGAGCTGGGATAACAATTCTATCCCCACATTTACTTCAAAGTGTTCCCGAGCACTTGGTGTGTCTTCCCTATCCCAGTCAATAGTCCCGGAAGAAAACACTTTAGAAAACTAAAAAGTCTTTGACATTAACCATTGATGTTAGTATGGTGTTTGAAGGGGCAGACTCGCTCCATGAATCGACCCTGGCATTTCTAAAACACCAGACACATTTTGATCCTCAGGCCCCCACACTGGCATATATTTTTCCATGAGGCCCCCATTATTAGCCAGATAATGATCATTTTGCACACAAACAAAAACCAAGTTAGACAGTCCCACTGGGCTAATAATGGAACAGCCACATGGCTAGTCCTCCCCTGGGTGTTTGGGAGCTACAAACAGCTCTTATTGTGTATTTGATCATTTATCTTAATTGTTACTCAATTTGGGTGATGGATAATAGTGCCACATTGGTTAAGTATTAGTGTTGCCACCGAGGGATACCAAAGAGCTTTTGCATTGTGTGGAAACAACAAAAACACCACCTCTGCTACCCTAAGTTTGTTACTATATGCCAGGACAAATTAACTGTCCGTTTCTCAATAAAATCTGCTTTATCCAAATATCAAGTTCATACAACGTAGATGGCACACAATTTCCAGCACTGCTTTATATCTTTGTCAGAGATCCTCACTCAAACAGCAGTCTGTATTCTTTCAGAACTTATAGGGGCTTCTTCCTTGTGCAGACGTTGCACTTTATATGCAAACCTGGGGAGCTTTGACTCTCCAGAAGGAACATCCCATGGCAGCTTGTCCCTCTGTGGGTGAGCTGGAGAGAAGAACCTATAACCCTCTCTCATTATGATACTGCACAAAGGCACAATGCCTCTGAACACACGTCTCCATAGGCCCATCAATGAGCTGTTAAAGCAGAGAAGAGATCCAGGGATGTGAGTGGTAGCATGTTCACACTGTGGACTGAAGCAGTTCCCATGTACTTAGTAGTTTGAAAGCCAGAGAGTGAGAAGCACAACTACCAGTTTAATGTTCCCTCATTAGGAATTCACTTTGCACCAATAGGCATTATTATCACTGACACTGAAATTAATCTGGTTTTCTAACTTTGTATTAAAGTGGTATCCTGGGGCAGACTTCTAGCTCTGTCTTAAACATTAAATTAGATCCGTTTTAGTACCCCATAAGCCCTTGGAAAACACATGGGCGACAGTGAACAGAGTTTGGAGTGGCATTGAAAGGCACATCAAAAGAAATTCATGAAATACAATCAAAAGCCTGATTTGCAAGGAGCTTTGATGTATATTTTGATCATGTTCCAAAATGATGTTATCTTGTGCATTTCAAAATATATGCAGGCAATCATAAACTCTCAAATCCCCAAAAGTGACGAAGCTTTTGTAAGCACTCACAATGCTAATACGCCTCCTACTACATTTTCTCCAGCAAATATTTAGATGGCACAGGTGGCAGATGCATATTGATGAGAGTTACACAAGGACATATGCACTGGCATGTCATGTCTGAGAGAAAATATGCCATCACATAAGTGCAAATGATTCCCCACATGTTAAAGATGTATACACCCACAGCTGTTCTATTTTGCTATCTAATCATTATTTATTTAGTTTACATTTAAATGGCTTTCCCTTATTGTCAGAACTCTCCAGAGGGCTGACTGGAAACTGTAATTTTAAAAAATACAAATAAAAAGATGTTGTACATAACAATAGCCAGCCCAGCTACAGTAATGTGGAATTTCAGAATGTTCTGGAACAGGAAGCAGAATATTCCCCCAACACCGGTGTACAAAACTAGACAGATTGAGGTTCTGCACTTATTTTGTATATATTATATTTTAGATGGTGGGTGTTTGCCATTAAATCGTGAAATTATAAATATTTATGAACTATTTACCAGCCATCTGTAAACCTATACACAATATGGAAATTGCGTTTTAATGATTAACCCCCTAGAGTTGATGTCCGTGCCCCCGTGGAAATGTAATTAGCATAATAAAAAAATCCCTCAGTTTAAGCTGGAGATATGAGTGTTTTTTGCATTGGATGCGTCTCAATTCACCGCATCCACAGATTTCGCACTTCCGCATATGCGGTTAAAGGTGACAGAGGTCAGACAATGAAACATCCTGAAAATCTGTATTCTCACAAAATTGTCTGTACCGTCTGAACGGTTTGGCCTATACGAGGGTGTTCTTCGTTTTGCTCTACAACCCCCACAAGTGTCTTGGGACTCGTCTGAGGACGGTGCAGCCGATCTGCCAACTTCTGTCTGTAACATCCAAATTTGACCCCTCTGTGGAAGGGTGAGACTCTCCCGAATAGATACATGCTGCTAGTTTTGCTCTAGGATGCCCACAGACCTCACAAGACTCGTCTGAAGGTCACCCCGACCAATTTACAGTACCAGTCAAAGGTCTGGACACACTTAGTAATTCAAGGGTTTAGCTTTATTTGGACTATTTTCTACATTGTAGAATAATAGTGAAGACATCAAAACTATGAAATAACACATATGGAATCATGTAGCAACCAAAAAGTGTTAAACAAATAAAAATGTATTTTAGATTTGAAATTCTTCAAAGTAACCACCCTTTGCCTTAATGACAGCTTTGCAGCACACTCCTGGTATTCTCTCAACCAGCTTCACCTGGAATGCTTTTCCAACAGTCTTGAAGGAGTTCCCAAATATGCTTTTTTTCATGTTCTTTTTTACCTTTATTTAACTAGGCAAGTCAGTTAAGATCAAATTCTTATTACAAAGGATGGCCTCCCATGGCCAAACCCTAGACTGGACGATAGTAGGCCAATTGTGCTTCGCCCTATGGGACAAAATTATTTTATCTTGTGTATTACAAAATATATGCAGGCAAAAATACACTCTCAAATCCCCAATAGTGAAGTAGCTTTTCTAAGTACTGACAATACTACTACGCCTCCTACTACACTGTCTCCAACAAATATTTAGATGGCACAGGAGGCAGATATGCTGAGCACTTATTGGCTGCTTTTCCTTCACTCTGCAATCTAACTCATCCCAAAACATCTCAATTGGGTTCAGGTCAGGTGATTGTGGAGGCCAGGTAATCTGATGCAGCACTTCATCACTCTCCTTCATGGTCAAATTGTCCTTACACAGCCTGAACGTGTGTTTTGGGTCATTGTTCTGTTGAAAATCAAATGATAGTCGCATTAAGCGCAAACCAGATGGGGTGGCGTATCGCTGCAGAATGCAGTGGTAACCATGCTGGTTAAATGTGCCTTGAATTCCAAATAAATCACAGACAGTGTTACCAGCAAAGCAACCCCCCACCATTACGCCTCCTTCTCCATGCTTCACAGTGGGAACCACACATGCAGAGATCATCAGTTCACCTACTCACAAAGACACGGCGGTTGGAACCAAAAATCTCAAATTTGGACTCATCAGACCAAAGGACAGATTTCCACCAGTTGAATGTTCATTGCTCATGTTTCTTGGCCCAAGCAAGTCTGTTTTTCTAATGGTACCATTCAATAGTGGTTACTTTGCAGCAATTTGACTATGAAGGCCTGATTCACGCATTCTCCTCTGAACAGTTGATGTTGAGATGTGTCTGTTACTTGAACTCTGTGAAGCATTTATTTGGAATACAATTTCTGAGGCTGGTAACTCTAATGAACTTATCCTCCACAGCATAAGTAACCCTGGGTCTTCATTTCCTGTGGTGGTCCTCATGAGAGACAGTTTCATCATAGCACTTGAGGGTTTTTGCGACTGCACTTGAAGAAACTTTCAAAGTTCTAGAAATGTTCTGTATTGACTGACCTTCATATCTTGTCTCATCGCTACAACTCCCGTACGGGCTCGGGAGAGATGAAGGTTGAAAGCCATGTGTAAAAGTTCTTGAAATTTTCCAGTATGACTGACCATCATGTCTTAAATGATGGACTGACGTTTCTCTTTGTTTATTTGAGCTATTCTTGCCATACTATGGACTTGTTCTTTTAATCAAATAGGGCTATCTTCTGTATATATCACCCCTACCTGGTCACAACACAACTGATTGGTTCAAATGCATTAAGAAGGGAATAAATTCCACATATTAACTTTTAACTGTTCATTGAAATGCATTCTAGGTTATTTTAATTGAGATGGTTTGGGATAAGTTGGACCGCAGGGTGAAGGAAAAGCAGCCAACAAGTGCTCAGAATATGTGGGAACTCCTTTAAGACTGTTTGAAAAGCATTCCAGGTGAAGCTGGTTGAGAATGCCAAGAGTGTGCAAAGTTGTCATCAAGGCAAAGGGTGGCTACTTTGAAGAATCTCTATTATAAAATATATTTTGATTTGGTTACGACATACTTCCATATGCGTTATTTCATTGTATTGATGTCTTCACTATTATTGTACAATGTAGAAAATAGTACAAAAAATGAAAAACACTGGAATGAGAAGATGTGTCCAAACCTTTGACTGGTACTGTATATACAGAGAATGTTCAGTGCCAAAAATAAGGGGTTAAATACATGTAAAAGTTTTTTTTACAAATGCTTCCTGATCTTTCTTATATCCCTCAAATATAGGACAAACACTTCCGAACAAACTTAATTTAGATTTTTGGGGGAATATCTGTTGTTCCATGGAGTGAATCTGTTATTCAATGCCTTTTGTATGGGCTAATAGCAGTAAGGCCAAACATTTGTTTTCATCAAGTACTTTGTTTTTTTTATACATCAAGAGGTCTTAAAATTTAAAATCAAATAGCAAAATTATCCTTGGTATGACCTTCTTAAAACAATTCCATATAGCTCAGTAGAATACCCCCCCCCCTCCCCCTTAGACAGGGCTTAGACACTTATGGGTTAATCGATCAAGCAGGCCTTTATGATGGAGTGAAAAAACGGTTGTGCGGAAGAGATAATATAATTCAGTCATAATAAGCTCATGAATTGGTAATGGCACGAGCTGGTTTTCAGCAGAAGTTTCTGAGTGCCAATAAAATATTTGAATGACCTTGGCGATGCACACAAGATAATTATCTGCTGAAATCAATGGCGAGCGCTTTGACGAATGTTATCATCAAGGCAACTGCCACAGAGGCATAATTCCTTTTCCTATATGAGGATTCACTCTCTTTGATGAAAATCCAACATTTACTGTACGTTTGTACAGTAAACGTTTGTACGATAATTAAATAAATTATCTTTTGTTTTCTGCAGCAATGCATTAACACGATTTTTCTACTTCAGGCCTGTTTGAAACAATACTCAATTTCAACAAACTTGTTTAGACTATGGACGTTTAAGGAAAAACCTGAAATCCAATTGGAATGCTCTGTAATTGCTCTGGACTCGAGCGTGAACAATGTCTTCTTATAATTAAGAAGGGCATTCCAATTGGGCATCATTCTGATGTATTGTATAGGTCAGGAGTGGTCAACTATCTTATAACTCAGAGTTAGTACATTTAATATCTGTGATGTTAGTAATAATGAGCAGTCAAGGCAAGGTGCTCTAATGCTGATAAACCCAACTGAGAAATATGAATTATATAACCGTTGTGTACCACCATACTCCAATCCTGCAGAAGCGGCCATTTTGAGTGAGTGCTTACAGATAAGTGATTCTGAATAATGACTGAAGAGGCCATTGACAGACTAAATCTCACCCTTATGACTACTTCTCAGCCCAGATTGCAGTAGGTATGAAGTCAAGGGTGAAATGATGTGACAATTATTCTACAGTGTTGATGCTCGCACCTGTTAGTGGCGGCACCTCAAGCCGGTCCCCTTGACTAGCAACAAAAATTGATGGCTTTAATCACTCCTTTTTAATGGTGACAATATCATATTTTATTGTTTTCTGAAATATCTTTACAGCTTGGGAAAATGCAATCAGCCGTCAGAAACAATTACTGTCATAATTGTGATATATTAAAGGCAATCCAATGCTGGTGCTTGCCTTATAACAGTAGATTTTAGGGGTCATTTACTGCTTAATTGACTCACCAACAAAAAAACAGGAAACCGCATAGCTCCCAGCAGCCTCGCTGCTTATTGTTTCCCTATGGTAGGATCTCGTTGTTGATCCTGGCAGGTGGACCTTTCAGGATTACTTTCAGGAGGTGCCTTGAGACAACAGGGAAGGAATAAGAAAAAAACGAAGCAGAGGTAACCAAAAACAGTAGACAGTGGAGGTCTTAGTGGGAGAAAGCAGAGGTTGTTTGGGAGGGAGGTGGTTGCCCTGAAGATTCAATGTTCATGTGAAAAGTGCTGAATTGGCCAAACAGCAATATACAATAATTTACCTCAAAATTTGTTACAAAAGGTCAGATTATTATAGATTATATTTTTGGGATAATACACCATGCCCATTAGTACTTACAGTATAAAGGGGTCATTGTGGATCAGTATAAGACGTGCCAAGGGTTAAGAAGAATGTTGTCGGGTCATGGATTGACCTTTTGTAACAAAGTGTTTTTTTCTCACAAAGGGGTCTAACAAATCCAAAATCATGTCATACACAGCATATTGAAAGGCCCAGCCTAAACGAAATGTATGTGACACACAGGGACATATTGTACATTCTACTTTGAGTCCTGAAAGGGCAGCACACAGATGTTTCACATAGGACAGTGATGGAGGGGTGGGTGTAGAATGGGTGTAAAGTACCTTCAAACTACAGACATACTGTGTTACAAAGACAGCAGAGTGATGTCCAACTACGGTCCTGTCCTTCCAGGAGAGACAGATTCACATCAGCTGCTAGTTTTGTACAAAAGCTAGGTGCATACACACCAACATGGTCTCATTAAAATAGGAAAAAACAGACATTTAACCATTGTAGTTGCATGTCAGCTGAGCTAACATAAGTTACAGTAGGTCACTTATCGTGACATATTACATATGCTACTATAAGGATAAGAGTGTCGTTAAACTTATGGTTTGGAGTGTGATATATTGGTAGAATTGACAGTAGTAGAGATGATGCTTCCTGGAAATGTGCTCCTGGGAAATGTGGTGGAGGTACTGTAATTTATTTATATATTTATTTATCGTATTTATAAAGCCCTTCTTACATCAGCTGAAGTCACAAAGTGCTGTACCGAAACCCAGCCTAAAACCCCAAACAGCAAGCAATGCAGGTGTAGATGCACAGTGGCTAGGAAAAAACTCCTTAGAACGGCCAGAACCTAGGAAGAAACCTAGAGAGGAACCAGGCTATGAGGGGTGGCCAGTCCTCTTCTGACTGTGACGGGTGGAGATTACAACAGAACATGGCCAAGATGTTTAAATGTTCATAGATGAACAGCAGGGTCAGATAATAATAATTTCAGTGGTTGTAGAGGGTGCAACAGGTCAGCACCTCAGGAGTAAATGTAAATGTCATAGCCGATCATTCAGAGTGTCTCTACCGCTCTTGCTGTCTCTAGGGAGTTGAAAACAGCAGGACTGGGACAAGGTAGCACATCCGGTGAACAGGTCAGGGTTCCATAGCTGCAGGCAGAACAGTTGAAACTGGAGCAGCAGCATGACCAGGTGGACTGGGGACAGCAAGGAGTCATCAGGCCAGGTGGTCCAAGGGCTCAGATCCTCAGAGAGAAAGAGAGAGAGAGAGACACATAAACTATTGCAGCATAAATACTGGAGGCTGGGACAGGAGGGGTCGGGAGACACAGTGGCCCTGTCCGATGATACCTCCGGACAGGGCAAAAAAGGCGGGATATAACCCCAAACACTTTGCCAAACCACAGCCCCAGTATCCACCAACTTACCATCCTGAGACAAGGCCGAGTGTAGCCCAGAATGATCTCCCCCACGACGCCCCCACCCAAGGGGGGCCCAACCCGGACAGGAGATCACGTCAGTGACTCAACCCATTGAAGTGACACACCCCTCTTAGGGACAGCATGGAAGAGCACTAGTAAGCCAGTGACTCAGCCCCTGTAATAGGGTTTGAGGCAGATAATCCAAGTGGCGAGAGGGGAAACGACCAGGCAGAGACCGCAAGGGTGGTTCGTTGCTCCAGTGCCTTTCCGTTCATCTTAACACCCCTGGTCCAGACTACACTCAATCATATGACCTACTGAAGAGATGAGTCTTCAATAAAGACTTAAAGGTCGAGACCGAGTCTTCGTCTCTCACATGGATAGGCAGACCATTCCATTAAAATGGAGCTCTATAGGAGAAAGCCCTGCCTCCAGCTTTGCTTAGAAATTCTAGTAAGGAGACCTGCGTCTTGTGACCGTAGCGTACGTAGCAAACCCATCTAATGCTTTGTAGGTTAGCAGTAAAACCTTGAAATCAGCCCTTGCCTTATCAGGAAGCCTGTGTAGAGAGGCTAGCATTGGAGTAATATGATACATTTTTGGGGTTCTAGTCAAGATTCAAGCAGCCGTATTTAGCCCTAACTGAATTTTATTTAGTGCTTTATCCGGGTAGCCGGAAAGCATTGCATTAGTCTATCCTAGAAGTGACAAAAGCATAGATACATTTTTCTGCATCATTTTTGGACGGAAAATTTCTGATTTCTGCAATGTTACGTAGATGGAAAAAAGCTGTCCACGAAACAGTCCTGATATGTTCGTCAAAAGAGAGATCAGGGTCTAGAGTAACGCCGAGGTCCTTCTCAGTTTTATTTGAGACGACTGTACAACCATCAAGATTAATTGTCAGATTCACCAGGAGATCTCTTTGTTTCTTGGGACCTAGAACTAGCAGCTCTGTTTTGTCCGAGTTTAAAAGTAGAACATTTGCCGCCATCCACATCCTTATGTCTGAAACACAGGCATCCAGGGAGGACAATTTGGGGGCTTCACCATGTTTCATTGAAATGTACAGCTGTGTGTCGTGCGCATAGCAGTGAAAGTCAACACTATGTTTCTGAATGGCATTACCAAGAGGTAAAATATATAGTGAAAACAATAGTGGTCCTAAAAAAGAGCCTTGAGGAAAACCGAGATTTATAGACGATTTGTCAGAGGACAAACAATCTACAGACAAGCTTGTATCTTTCCAACAGATAAGATCTAAACCAGGCCAGAACGTGTCCGTGCAGACCAATTTGGGTTTCCAATCTCTCCAAAAGAATGTGGTGACCGATGGTATCAAAAGCAGCACTAAGATCTAGGAGCACAAGAACAGATGCAGAGCCCCGGTCTGATGCCAATAAAAAGTATTTTACCACCTTCAAAAGTGCAATCTCAGTGCTATGATGGGTTCTAAAACCAGACTGAAGCATTTCATATGCATTGTTTGTCTTCAGGAAGGCAGTGAGTTGCTGCGCAACACATTTTTCAAACATTTTCGATTCGATATAGGCCAATATTTTTTATTTTTGGGGGGTTCAAGGTTTGGCTTTTTCAAGAGAGGCTTTATTACTGCCCCTTTTAGTGAGTTTTGTACACATTCGGTGGATAGGGAGCCGCTTATTATGTTCAACATAGGAGGGTCAAGTACAGGAAGCAGCTCTTTCAGTAGTTTAGTTGGAATAGGGTCCAGTATGCAGCTTGAAGGTTTAGAGGCCATGATTATTTTCATAATTGTGTCAAGAGATATAGTACTAAAACACTTGAGTGTCTCCCTTGATCCTAGGTCTTGGCAGTGTTGTGCAAACTCAGGACAACTGATCTTTGGAGAAATAATCTGATTTTAAGAAGAGTCCATAATTTGCTTTTAAAATGATCTTGATCTTTTCGACAAAGAAGTTCATTAATTTATCACTACTGAAGTGAAAGCCATCCTCTCTTGGGGAATGCAGTTTTTTAGTTAGCTTTGCGACAGTATCAAAACATTTTTTCGGATTGTTCTTATTTTCCTCAATTAAGGTGTAAAAATAGGATGATCGAGCAGCAGTGGGGAATCTTCAATACGGCACAGTGCTGTCTTTCCAAGCTAGTCTGAAGACTTCCAGTTTGGTGTAGCGCCATTTCAGTTTCTATTTTCTGGAAGCTTGCTTCGGGTATTGCTTACTCGGGTATTTTCTGTATACCAGGGAGCTAGTTTCTTATGACAAATGTTTTTTGTTATTATGGGTGCAACTGCATCTAGGGTACCACACAAGTTTAAATTGAGTTCCTCAGTTAGGCGGTTACTGATTTTTGTACTCTGATGTCCTTGGGTAGGTGAAGGGAGTCTGGAAGGGCATCTAGGAATCTTTGGGTACTCTGACAAATTATAGCACAGCGTTTGATGATCCTTGTTTGCGGTCTGAGCAGATACATTTTTGAGATTGCGTAATAAAATGGTGGTTCGATAGTAATGAAATGGTAATAAAATGGTGGTCCGATAGTCCAGGATTATGAGGAAGAACATTAAAATCCACAACATTTATACCACAAAAACAAAACTTTGTCAAGATTATGACTGTGGCAGTGAGTAGGTCCGGAGACATGTTGGATAAAACACACTGAGTCAATGATGGATCCGAAAGCCTTTTGGAGGAGGACTGTGGACTTCTCCATTTGAATATTAACGTCACAAAAAAATTGAATATTATCTGCCATGACTACAAGATCCAATAGGAATTCAGGGAACTCAGTGATGAACGCTGTATACGGCCCAGGAGGCCTGTAAACAGTAGCTATATAAAGTGATTGAGTAGGCTGCATAGATTATGACTAGAAGCTCAAAAGACGAAAACACAGTCGTTTTGTTTTTTGTGTAAATTGAAATTAACACCTCTGCCTTTGCGGAATGCACAGGGGATATGATAACTAGTGTAACCAGGAGAAGAGGCCTCATTTAACACAGTAAATTCATCAGGCTTAAGCCATGTTTCAGTCAGGGCAATCACATCAAGATTATGATCAGTGATTAGTTCATTGACTATAACTGCCTTGGAAGTGAGGGATCTATAACATTTAAGTAGCCCTATTTTGAGATATCACAATCTCTTTCAATAATGACAGGAATGGAGGAGATTGCTAAGGCGAACACCGCCATGTTCAGTTTTGCCCAACCTAGATCGAGGCATAGACACGGTCTCAATGGGAATAGCTGAGCTGACTACACTGACTGTGCTAGTGGCAGACTCCACTAAGCTGGCAGGCTGGCTAACAGCCTGCGGCCTGGCCTGCACCTTATCTCATTGTGGAGCTAGGGGAGTTTGAGCCATGTCTATGTTTGTAGATAAGATGAGAGCACCCCTGCAGCTAGGATGGAGTCCGTCACTCCTCAGCAGGCCAGGCTTGGAGCTTTCTGTGGGTGAGTCCCAGAAAGATGGCCAATTATCTACAAATTCTATCTTTTGGGAGGGGCAAAAAACAGATTTCAACCAGCGATTGAGTTGTGAGACTCTGCTGTAGAGCTCATCACCCCCCTAACTGGGAGGGGGCCTGAGACAATTACTTGATGCCGACACATCTTTCTAGCTGATTTACACGCTGAAGCTATGTTGCGCTTGGTGACATCTGACTGTTTCTACCCGCCATCGTTGGTTTCGACGTATATTACAATATCCCTATACTCTCAACACTCGCCAATTTTAGACATAGCCAGCACCATCTTCAGATTAGCCTTAACGTCGGTAGCCCTGCCCCCTGGTAAACAGTGTATGATCGCTGGATGATTCGTTTTAAGACTCATATTTTGGGTATACTAAGCCAATGAGTAGTGTTTTCAATTTGTCAAAGCTAATGATGGAAGGCTCAGCCTCTGACTCCAACTTGTTGCTTAATGGTTAGAACCGGTTGAAAGTTTCTGTCGTCTGAATGAGCGACACCGGTTGTGCATTCCTACAACATTTCCTTCCAGAAGCCATGAGAAAATTGTCCGGCTGCGGGGACTGTGCGAGGGGACTTATACTACTATATGTACTTATTGGTTGCACAGACGCTCTTAAATGACCCTTGCCTAACGATTGCGTCTGAAGCTGGGCTTGCAGCACGGCTATCCTCGCCATAAGTCGATCGTTCAACTGTGTCATGACTCCTACCGAAGGTGGCTCCCCTTCCCGTTCGGGTGGCGCTCTGCGGTCGTCGTCACCGGCCTACTAGCTGCCACTCATCTTTTCCTCCCCCTCCTTGTCTGTTTATTAGTTACACCTGTTGTTAATTAGGTTTATTAGTTGGGCTTTATTAGCCGGCCCGCCTGCTGGGTGTGCGGGATTGTTTTATGTGTACTCTTTGTACATGCATGTAGATCACGGTTGTTCGTGTACGTGAGCTGTTTTTTGGGACTGTTTAGTTCCCCTGTGTTTTGGGGCATTTGTTTTGAGTGGCGTCTCTTTTCACCTGGTCGGTGTATAAAGAAGTAGCCTACTCTGAACTCTCTGTCTTCTGCGTCTGACTCCTTCCTCCACTACACCCCGGGCATTACAAACTGTATGTTATGTGTACAGCAACTGCAATTAGAAGGCATAATGTTAATGTTACTACTTAGCTTTGGCTGGTGGATGTCCTGACATACCAAGTCCAGGTAAAGCGTCCGGGGTGAAAATGTTGAATGAAAAACGTTGAGTGAGGGAAAGAATACGATAAAGCGGTAATTAAAAAGTAAAAACCGCAAAGTTGGCAGGTAGCAAAATAAGGTTAGCATCAAACCGCACAGCAGCACATAAACAAGTCTACAAGTTGTGACCGAATAAGGTCCAGCTGACCAAAGACATGAAAGAAAATGCTTTAACGCCATGCTTTAGCCACCATGTGGTTTCAGTGATTAAAGGCATAAACATCATACAGAGGATGTAGTGGTATAATTTAAGTGCAGTGGTGGGGCTTATTTATATATTTCTAAACAGCCTGGGACAGGGTGCAAGCAATCAAACGTTTGGACACATCAACTCATTTAAAGGTTTTTCTTTATTTTTTACTATTTTCTAAATTGTATAATAGTAGTGAAGACATCAACACTATGAAATAACACATATGGAATCATGTAGCAAAAAAAAAGTGTTAAACAAATCAAAATATATTTTAAATTTGAGATTCTTCAAAGTAGCCACCCTTTGCCCTGATGGCAGCTTTACAGAGTCTTTGTATTCTCTCAAACAGCTTCACCTGGAATGTTTTTCCAACAGTGTTGAAGGAGTTCCCACCGATTCTAAGAACTTCTTAGCTGCTTTTTCTTCACTCTGTGGTCCAACCCATCCTAACCATCTCAATTGGGATGAGGTTGGATGATTGTGGAGGCCAGGTCATCTGATGCATCACTCTCCTTCTTGGTCAAAAGCCCTTACAAAGCCTGGAGGAGAGTTGGGTCCTTGTCCTGTTAAAAAACTAACGCTAATACAGGTAAACACAAACAGATCAAATCAAATGTATTTATAAAGCCCTTCTTACATCAGCTGATATCTCAAGGTGCTGTACAGAAACTCAGCCTAAAACCCCAAACAGCAAGCAATGCAGGTGTAGAAGCACGGTGGCTAGGAAAAACACCCTAGAAAGGCCAAAACCTAGGAAGAAACCTAGAGATGAACCAGGCTATGAGGGGTGGCCAGACCTCTTCTGGATGTGCCGGTGGAGATTATAACAGAACATGGCCAAGATGTTCAAATGTTCATAAATGTCCAGCATGGTCAAATAATATTAATCACAGTAGTTGTCGAGGGTGCAGCAAGTCAGCACCTCAGGAGTAAATGTCAGTTAGCTTTTCATAGCCGATCATTAAGAGTATCTCTACCGCTCCTGCTGTCTCTAGAGAGTTGAAAACAGCAGGTCTGGGACAAGGTAGTACGTCCAGTGAACAGGTCTGGGTTCCATAGTCGCAGGCAGAACAGTTGAAACAAGAGCAGCAGCACGGACTGGGGACGGCAAGGAGTCATCATGCCAGGCAGTCCTGAGGCATGGTCCGAGGGCTCAGGTCCTCTGAGAGAGAGAAAGAAAGAAAGAGAGAGAGAGAGGATACATTAATTCAAACAGGACACCGGATAAGACAGGAGAAGTCCACCAGATATAACAGACTGACCCTAGCCCCCCGACACAAACTACTGCAGCATAAATACTGGAGGCTGACACAGAAGGGGTCAGGAGACATTGTGTCCCCATCCGATGGTACCCCCGGACAGGGCCAAACAGGCAGGATATAACCACACTCTCTTTGCCAAAGCACAGCCCCCACACCACTAGAGGTATATATTCAA